>NW_023425578.1:1064992-1168658 GCF_014108245.1 Pipistrellus kuhlii
GGGTGGGGGTGCCGACGAGGCGGGCGGGGCCCCGTGGCCAATGCTTGTCCCCCTGGGGGGACCGGCAGCTTCATTCCCACCCCTCCCTCTCCGGACCCCGCCCCACCCCGACACCCCCACTGCGCCCCTGAGTCTGTCTGTCCTGCTGTCCACTCACCCCACAGGCTCCCTCAGCGTCCCGCGGCCCCTGACCCCCAGGGGTTCACACACTGGGGTCCCAGGACAGAGGACAGAGCCAGGGGGCTCTTTGCTCTCAACTCCCACCTTACCCACTCTCCCTTTTTATTTTGTTTAAAAACATACATATTTCTATTGACTCCGGAGAGGAAGGGAGAAGGAGAGGGAGAGGAACATCCAGGATGAGAACTATCCCTCGGCTGGTGCCCTGATCAGGACTCTAACCATGGCCTCCCAGTTCCCAGGTCAATGCTCCACCGCCGAGCCATGCCGGCTGGGCCAGAACGGGGTTTTTAAAAATATATCTTATTGATTTTTACCGAGAGGAAGGGAGTGGGTTAGAGAGCTAGAAACATCCATGAGAGAGAAACATCGACCAGCTGCCTCCTGCACACCCACCCACTGGGGATGTGCCCGCAACCAGGGTACATGTCCCTGACCGGAATCGAACCCAGGACCCTTCAGTCCACGGGCTGCCGCTCTACCCACTGAGCCACACCGGCCAGGGCGATGGATCTGTCTTGTGTCCTGCCCTTCCCCCGCCCCTCCAGGTTCTGTCCCCTCTGTCCGACTCCATCCTGGGCGAGAAGACGGTGACCGTGTCCGAGGACAGAGTGTCGCTGACGGACCTGGCCGTCCAGCTGGTGGCCGGGCTGTCGGTTAGCCTGCACCCCAGCCCGGAGAACCCCCAGGTGGTCACCGCCGTGGCCCAGGCGGACGAGCTGCTGCGGGCCCCCAAGCAGGTGGGAGGCCGGGAGGCGGGGGGAGGGGGGCGGGTGGGGGCAGGGGGGGGTCTCAGAACCCCCTTCTAGAATGCAGGCCGAGGCCCCGCAGGCAAAGGCACCGTCTCACCCACGGGGACTTGGGGTGGACGTGGGCCACAGCGACCCCATCTGCCTGTTTTATTTATTTTATTTATTCTAAATATATTTCTATTGATGCCAGAGAGGAAGGAAGAGAGAAACATCAATGAGGGCAGAGGATCATGGACCGGCTGCCTCCTGCACGCCCCCTGCTGGTGGGGATTGAGCCTGCAACCCGGGCCTGTGCCCGGACCGGGAATCAAACCCTGACCTCCTGGTTCCTAGGTCCACGCTCGGCCCCTGAGCCAGGCAGGCGGGCCTCTGGGTTCTGTTTTAGGGTGTCTGTTTGCGGGGTGACCGGAGGAGCAGGTGTTGGTAGGTTAAGGCCATCGCTGACCTTCTCCTATGGGCCAGGCCCCTCAGCCAAGCCCTTCGGGGTCAGCAAAGGGGGTCAGGAGTTTCTCTTGAGCCTGAAGCTGAAACTGCCTTCAGCTCCCCCAGCTGCTGTGGCTCAGGGGCTGAGCGTCCACCTAGGAGCCAGGAGGTCAGGGTTCGATTCCCGGTCAGGGCACAGGCCTGGGGTGCGGGCTCCATCCCCAGTGGGGGGCGTGCAGGAGGCCGCCGGTCCATGATTCTCTCTCATCACGGATGTTTCTCTCTCCCTCCCCCTTCCTCTCTGACATCAATAATTTTTGTTTCAAAAGTTGCCTTTAGCTCAAAACAGTCTGCATCCCACAGAGGCACATCTTGGGGTGACCCCTTAGTGCTGTGTTCTGGAACTGGAGGGGCTGTAAGAGGGGGTGGGTGTCTAAGAGCGGAGACCGCCCCCTCCCAGTCGCCTAACGGGCTGTCATCTCCCCTCCTGCCTGCCCCTCTCCCCCCCCACCCCCCGCAGGAAGCCGTGGTCAGCACGTGGCTGCGGTTCAGCGACGGCTCGGTGTCGCCGCTGGACGTGTACGACCGCCGGGACTTCGCTCTGAGCGCCGCCTCCCTGGACGAGGCCGTGGTGTCCGCGCCCCCGGCCCGCGCCCCGGGGTGGCCGGCGGTGGCGGCCGCGGGGGAGGGCCAGGGCCCGCTGGTGCGCGTGGACCTCAGCATCGCGGGCACCTGCCAGAAGTCCCGGCGCCGCAGCGTCCTGGCCAGCGGCGTGGGCGGCGTCAGGGTCCGGTTCGGCCCGAAGGACGCGGAGGAGGACGCGGAGGGCGAGACCGGGAACCGCGCCAGCGGCCGGCGGCCCCAGGGCGCGGAGGCGGCGGAGCGCGGGGGCCCGGAGGCGCGAGAGGAGGGCGCGGCGCGCCGGGGCGGCCCCACGGCCGGGCCGCGGCTGCACCCCCAGGCGGCGAGGAGCAGCCGGACGGATGGGGCGCGGCCGCCCGCCTCGGGGCAGGCGCACCGCATCCCCCTGGACCCGAGCCGCTTCCCCGCGCAGGAGGCGCCGGTGGCGGCCGGGGCGGGGGCGGCGGGCGGCGGCCCGGCCCCCGGGGGGCCCCGCGGCCTCAGCGACCTGGAGATCGGCATGTACGCGCTGCTGGCAGCCTTCTGCCTGGCCATCCTGGTCTTCCTGGCCAACTGCGCCGCCTTCGCGCTCCGGTTCCGGCGGCACAAGCAGCTGCCCCCCGAAGGCGCCGCCTCCTCCGGGGGAACCGCCGGGGGAACCCACTCCCACGACTGGGTGTGGCTGGGCCGCGCGGCGGAGCTGCTGGATGGCGCCGGCCGGGGGTCCCCTCCTGTGCCCCTGCCACCAGCTCCGCCCTTACCGGCCCCCCAGGGGCCCCCGCGCGGCGAGGACCCCAGCCGCCTCCTGCGGACCGGGGGCGGCTCCCCGAGGCGGGCCCAGGGCCAGGCGCCCCGCGCCGCTGCCCCCCAGGGGGGCAGGCCGGGCCCGGACCCCCGGCCGGAGCCCCCGCCCTCGCCCAGCTCCGGGCGGAGGAAGGTCCAGTTCGCCAGCTTCCCCGGCGTTTCCCCCGAGACCGCCTCCCCCTCCGCCCCCAGCGGCCCCGAGGACGCCCCGTGGGTGTGCCCGGACAGGGGCCTGGGCGCCCCCCGCGAGCTGAGGACCCACCTGGACCCGTTCCGGGACGCCGTGTAGGACCCTCTGGCCAAGGGCCCGGGCCCGGCCCGCACCTCGTCCCCGGAGGCCGCCTGGGTGCTGGTGGGGGGGCCGGGGAGTGGCCAGGGGCGCGCAGGGCGGGGGAGGGAGGGGTAGCCAGGGGCGCGCTATGGCCCATTGGACGCGGGGAAGGGGCTTTGGTTCTGTAACCGGGTTTGTAGCCGCGGGGGGCGGGGCCCGCGCCAAAGCCGCGGGAGGAACTCTGGGGGCGCGTGTGCCATGAGTCCCACGGACAACACAGTCAAGCTACCAAAAATGATTTGTTTAAAAAAATGCAAAAAGGCAAATAAAAAGAGACGAAAAGAGCCATCTGTGGATGTTTCTGAGAAAAGAGCGAGGTCTACGCCAGGGCCCGCCCAGAGGCAGCTCCGGTCATTCCGCCCCCCTCCCCCTGTGGGTGCGGGCCAGGCCCTCCCGGGGGGCGGCTGCACCAGGAGCCCCCGAGAACTTGAGAAATGGAAACTGCGCGCGTGCTTGTTTAACACGTTTTCTCTTAATCCGCATTCCGCTGAAAAGTTCGGGACCTTGCCATCAAAGAAAACGCGGTAATCTCAAGAGAAACATCAAAAGTGCTTTATCCAAAGCGATGTCCATCACCAGCCACACATCCCCCATCTTCCAGGTCCCTGGTGGGCACCGTCCCAATAGAACTGTCCTTGTTCGGGGCAGACCATGCAGAGACCCCACTGTCCACGTCTGCGTCCGTGTGGAAGTGCCGCTCAGACAGGCGTGTGCCGTCGATGGGAACACGGGTCCTCTGAAGGAGCGAGACAGCAACACAGCACACACATCACATCGCATGGATATCAGCATGTGTGTGACTCCACGTACTGGGAAAATCCATATTAGTAAGCAGTACACCTGGTAGGTTGCCAATCCACTATATTTTTTAAAATATATATTTTATTGATTTTTTCCAGAGAGGAAAGGAGAGGGATAGAGAGTTAGAAACATCGATGAGAGAGAAACATCCATCAGCTGCCTCCTGCACGCCCCATACTGGGGATGTGCCTGCAACTGAGGTCCCGCCCTTGACCGGAACCGAACCCGGGACCCTTTGCGCCGCAGGCCGACGCTCTGTTCACCAAGCCACACCGGCCAAGACTGTGAGATTTTTTATTTTTTATTTATTTATTTTTTTTAAGAAAAAGGATAAGAACAGCTGTTGGGGAAGCCCTGATGCGGGCAGAACCCCTTCGTGTTTCAGGGAAGAGAGGCAGGTGATGGCTTGGAGGGGAAAGGGGGGGAAGGATACATCCGGGAAGGAGGCATGGCCGAGGGTTCGAAGGTAACACGGTATCAGCGACGCCAAACAGTGTTTCCGGCGGTTCCTTCCGAGAGCGCCGGCGGGTGGTTACCCTGTCCGCGTCCCGGTTTCCTTGGTTACAGCGTCCGCGTCCCGTTACCTTGTTACCGAGCGGATGCTCCCGGGATACAACGTAGCTTTGCGCCCTGCACAGCGGTTTCCGTTTTAACAGCCGCGTCTCCAAGCGGCTCCATCTCCGTAGATCCGTGATTTCACAGGCCCCCCAGCGCAGTTCTGACCGGCCCGGCGCCTGTCCGACCTGCCGACCGGCCGACCGGCCGACCTGCGCCCGGGCCCTGGAGCTGCCGTCTCCCCGGAAGAAAGTCCTGGACCTGGAGCGGCCGCCCGGTGACCCTCGGCCCCGGGAAAGGTTTCTGCGGTTCGTGCTGTGTGCGCTCCTGCTGCTCGGAGGGTCCGGGCTCAGCGGTCGCGCGGGGGGCGGGGGGGGGGGAGGGTTGGGGCAGAAGGTCGGACGGTGCTGTTTTGGGTGAAGCTCGGGTTGTGGGGATGCCGCTCACGTGCGTAATGCTGGCCCATGGGGTGTGCTCCGGGCGATGGGGGCGGGGTGTTCACAGAGCCGGGCGGCCTTCCTTACAGGACCGTTAGACTCAGGTGACCAGACATCCCGCTTTTGGCCGGACAGTCCCGATTTTTAACAATTTGTCCCGCGTCCCCGGCGTTTTAAAGAAGTTTTGATCGGCTGCCTCCTGCACGCCCCCTCCTGGGGATGGAGCCCGCAACCTGCCCCTGTGCCCCAACCAGTTCATACCAGGGACCCTTCAGTCCACAGTCCGGCGCCCTATCCACTGAGCCACACCGGCCGGGATGTTTCATTTCTGCCCTGAGTTACACGGAAACCGCCCGCGGCTGGCCTCGGGCAGGGACCTCAGGGTCCCCCGGACCCGCCGAGCTGCTCAGTTTGGAGACCCGACCCCCGAGGACAGGGGGAGGGAGTCCTCCTCCCTCAGACACGGCTGTCTGCGACGCCGGCCCCACGTGACAGACGGGGCCGCGGGCTGGGAGCGTCCTTCACAAGGTCACGGCGGGGAGGTCACAAGGTCAGGCTCAGGCCCCTGCCGGCGCCTCCGGAGACCATGGTCTCGGTTATTACACGGATACAGACTTTTCTCATCGACTTTCCTGCGGTTAAATTTTTAAAAAATGTAATGACACAGACACACAGGACGCAGGTCCAGTTAGTGCCCCGGAACGCGGACGGGGCCGGGAAACCGCGGGGGAGGGACGCCCGGCCTGGTCCCGGAGACCGGCAGAGGCCGCCGCCGGCTGTGAGGGGCCGTGGCTTACTCCCGGCCGCGTCCCGTCTGGACAGGAAGCGGCTGGAAATATGACTTTTAAATGATTTTTCCAATTTTGAAAGCAGCCCGCAAGCACTGTGAGGTTTTATTAAACGGCCGGCGTCACCTCTGCGGGCGCCTCGGATCCGTCCTGCTGGGCTCTGCCCTCTGCGGTCTGTCCTCCACAGCGGAGGCCAAGAGCTGTAATTAATTTAAGCGTAATTAACCCGACGTTTTCCTCAACAGAAGATGATCGGATGCCTCGTGTGTGTGTGTGTGTGTGTGTGTGTGTGTATGGGGGGGAGGCGCGTGGTGGAGCCCCCTGGAGGGGCCTGAGGGGCCCCACAGGGCTGGGAGGTGAAGGATGACAATGCAGCCCAGCCAGGCCAGTGTGGCTCAGTGGGTAGAGCGCCCGCCCGCAGACCGAAGGGTCGCAGGTTTGATTGCAGTCAAGGGCATGTCCCTCCGTTGAGGCCGGATGCCCCGTCAGGGTGTATCCCAGGCAGGGTGCCTGCAGGAGGCAACCATGGATGTGTCTCCCTCCCATCCCTGTTTCTCTGTGTCCATCCCCCTCGGTTCCACTCGCTTCTAAGAAAACCAGTGGGAAACTGTCCTTGGGTGAGGACTCAGGAAAAATAAAATCACTCAAGGAATCCAGGCCAGCCCTGGCGCCTGGAGGGAGGGCCCCGGCGGCAGCAGCGCCACCTGCTGGCCCAGGAGGGCCTGGCGGCAGCTCCCAGCAGGAGGCCCGGGGCAGCGGGCGCGGCAGGGGAGGGGCAGGTGTCGGGGAGCCCTGTGGTCAGCCGGGCTGGGCCTGGCAATGGAGGACCGCCCCCCCCCCCCGAGGCTCATGGCTCGGGGTGTCCTCGCCGTGACCTTGGCCGAGGGCGCCGCGGGGCTCCGCTCCGGCAGCGGGGCCTCTGCGTCCGCAGGAGGGAGCCTCCGCGGCCTCATTCCGGGGACGACGGGCCGCTGGCGCCGGCGTCCGGGCGATGGAGCCGAGACCGTCGGTCTGCGCTCGATGGGGCCATCCTGCTTTTTATTTTAACGCAGCTCGGTTTGCTGCGACCGGGACGTGTGGATGTTTTGGCCATTTTTATCTTTGTTTTTCCCTTCTGCCAGGGACAGTGGGAGGCTTGTTGGGCCCTGGCTGGTGTGGCTCAGTGGATAGACGTTGGCCTGCGGGCTGAAGGGTCCCAGGTAGGAATCTGGTCAAAAGCCACAGGCCCGGGCTGCAGGCTCGATCCCAGTGGGGGGCGTGCAGGAGACAGCTGGCCTATGATTCTCCCTCCTTATGGATGTTTCTCTCTCCTCCTCTCCTCCTCTCCTCTCTGACATCAATGAAAATCCTCCTAATACAGAGGGAACAGGCTAATTGACCATCACCCATCACAGAGACGGCTGCACCCACAGCTGAGGCCAAGTTCCCATGAGGAGCCTTAAGGAGCCATCAGCAGGGACCTGAGACGACGCCCTCCCCCGCCCCAGGGGGCTTGACGGGACCTCAGGCCACGCCCCCCATCCTGGCGCTGGGCCAGGGCACCTGAGGCCACGCCCCCCACCCTGCAGGGCTTGCCGAGGGTAGGACTGGCCGGGTCTGGATCTAGCCCAATAGCCCAATTGGGGGAGGGGGCGTGGCCAGGTCTGGGTCTCATTCAATTTTGAGGTGCGTGTGGGTGGGCGGGGACTTGACTCTGGGTCCCGTGGTGAGCCCCCGACTCCGACAGGAGGAAGGTTTTCCTATGCATTTTATTCATTTCCTTTCACCTCTGACACTTCTGTTATAAAGGGCGAATGGCAACATTAAATTATTTCCTCCGATGAACCCCTTTTAACGTGCACAAATCTCGTGCACCGGGTCCCTGGTATTTAAAATAAAAACTCGGCACCCGTGGGTGTCGGACAGCCCTTCGGAGCCCCGCCCCGCCCCCGTCCGTCCCCAGGGGCTTTCGCAGCTGCGTCTCCGGCTGTAGGACTTCCTCTGAGCCCAGCCCAGGCGGCTGCGGACGCTGCTGGTTCTGTGGTTCAGTTGTCACTCTGATGCGGTTGAGGGAGCGGCGAGAACTGGCATTCCCCTCGGCTGTGGTCGGCACACCCCGGCTCTCGAGCCACCTGCGGCTCTCTGGCCCCTGGAAGGCGGCTCTTCCACAAAACACTGCGGCCCGGGCCAGTCTGTATTGAGGACGTGGCGTTAGGAGAAATTTTAGTTTAAAAAAATGTGGCTCTCCAAGGAGAGGCCCATCGTGGTGCTGATGTTCGGCTCTGTGGACGGATGAGTCTGCGACCACATCTTGGTTCCCCCTTTCGAGGGTAAAGAACGCTGTGCCCCCCGGGGAGCCCCGTCCCCCCCGGGCCCGGCAGATGGTGCCGAGCTCAGCCTGTGGCCGCGGGAGCTGGCGGAGGAGGGGAGCGCCCGGTCGGCCGCGGCTCCGCGCAGTCTGGACAGTGAGCGGCTCCATCAGCCGCCCGCGTTCCGGAGCCGCCAGCTGCTCCCGGGCCGAGATCGACGGCGAGTAATGAAGGATCACAGAGCATCGAGGAGATGATTAGGGGAGCGGGGCCCCGAGGCTGTTCTCAGGAGCCGGGCTCTTCGCTAAGGGCTTCCTGACACATAGGATTCCCACGTGGGAGGAGGCGAGAGCGAAGGGATTCCAGGCGCGCGCGCGCGCGTGTGTGTGTGTGTGTGTGTGTGTGTGTGCATGTGAGTGTGTGTGTGTGTGACCGTTACAGGCAGCAGCCGGCCTTGTGTGTGTGTGTGTGTGTGTGTGTGTGTGTGTAGTGTGACCGTTACAGACAGCAGCCGGCCCTGTGTGTGTGTGGTGTGACCGTTACAGACAGCAGCCGGCCTTGTGTGTGTGTGTATGTGAGTGTGTGTGGTGTGACCGTTACAGACAGCAGCTGGCCTTGTGTGTGTGTGTGTGTATGTGAGTGTGTGTGTGTGTGTGTGTGAGGTGTGACCATTACAGGCAGCAGCCGGCCGTGTGTGTGTGTGTGTGTGTGTGTGACCGTTACAGACAGCAGCCGGCCTTGTGTGTGTGTGCGTGTGTGTGTGTGTGAGGTGTGTGGTGTGACCGTTACAGACAGCAGCTGGCCCTCCCGCACCATGGAGCACAGTGGGGCGGACAGTGAGGCTGGGGTCGGGTTTAGAACTGAATGTGGAGGGAAAACAGCCCACTGTGTGCTGAGCTCGCCTCACCGGCTCCAGAGCCCGGCTGAGCCCGCCGTCCTGCAGAGGTTAGACCGACCCCAAATGTTTTGTTTTTTTAATATGTTCCTGTGGATTTTTATAGACAGAGGGAAACAATAATGAGCATCATGGACAGGCTGCCTGCACCCCCCCACTGGGGATGGAGCCCCAAACCTGTGCCTGTGCCCTGGCCGGAACGGAACTGGGACCTCCTGCCCCGAGCCCCACAGCCGGCCGAACTGGTGACTCCGTGTGTCTGCTGCTCCGGCCCCAGCCAGGTCCATGCACTCTTTGCTCCAAAGGCCCGATTTCCCAGGAGCCCGGTGTCCACACGGACATTTAAAACGTGGACTCAGGCACCGCGGTGCGAGCAGGAGGGCCCGTCGCCCACCAGCTCTGCCGGGTGTCCCTAGGGCTCTGGTTCGGGGGGCGGGCTGGTCTGCACCACGTGGGACGGGGTGAGACGGAAGGCCATCGCCGCCCTGGGGCCTGGAGCTGAGCCGTGAGCGGGTTCCGTTGGGTGGTCGTTTCCGGGCGCCCTCTGGCGCCCTCGGGTGCAGCTGGGAAAGGTGCACCCTGAAGCCGGGGTTCAGGGACCGGGACCCCCACGTGGCGATGCCGGTGGGCGGGGCCGCAGACAGACCACACAGGGACTGGGTCCTGGGCCTCGGGAGGAGGCGTTTTAATAACAGGCTTTTACCAAAGTCCAGCTCAGAGGGAGTTAACAAAGTCAGGCCCAGAGGCGCGTAAAACAGACAAGCGCAGTGGCCCACGGGCCAGGTTCACTGTAAACTGTCCACGGCTCCTGGCTATACGGGTTTTGTTCAAAACAACGGCTCCTTCCGGCCCGCGACGGCCTTCAGTCCTGCAGCACCACCGCCGGCACCACCGCCGGCCGGGCGGCTCGGCACAGCCTCACTCAGCGTTCGCTGCCGGAGCGGCCGGGCCGGACACACGGCGTAACCGTTTCCTGGTTCGCCTCTTACTTCACTGGAAAAGCCGCGCCCACAGCTCACACAGGATGTACAGCAGCAGGTGAACGGCCTCCGTGCCGGCCGCGCCAGAGGCCAGAGGAGCGGCTGGTGACCGCGGCCGGACCGGTGAGTCCCCCGGCGTCCGCCCGCCGCCGGCACCGGGCCCTCTGCCCTCCACCACGAGGGGGGTTCGCTCCTCAGAACAGTCACGTCACACGCAAACACGCGTGCAAACCACGAGGAGCCCGCAGACACGCCGCCGGGCGCCGTCCCGAGGAGGCCCCTGCACTTCGGCTCCGGAGGCCCCGCAGCAGGCGAGCGCATGCCCGTCCGCCGGCCGGGGGCGCGCCGGTCGGCGAGGACGGGGACGCTCGTACCCGGTCCACCCTGTCAGGCCCTGCGGCTGCCGGGCGTCCCGGGCGCGGAGGCACGGGCGCGCTGGCGGTCGTACCGCACGGACACCAGCAGGAAGAGCAGCAGCGTGGCAGCCTGCACCGCGGCCAGCAGGAAGAAGTAGTAGTTGAGGTGGCAGTCGTTGATGTTGCCTGGAAGGCAGGGGGGCGTCAGTCTGCCCTCCCTCCCGCCTCCCTCTCTCCTCCCCTCCCCGCCTCCCCTCCCGGCGGCCCAGAGCCGCTGAGGCACCTGCTGGGGCTGGAGAAGGCCCCGCCCCATCACCCCCAGGACAACACCCCCGGGACCAGGAGGCAGGCGTGAGCCCAGGACCCGGTGTGCCCGCCCGCAGCAGCCTCCGGGGCCACCCTGTCCGGTGAGCCTTGGGGCGCTGGTGTCTGAGGTCGGGCATGTCCTGCAGGGGGCGCACAGACCCCACAGGGCATGGGGCCAGTGCAGAAAGCCTGCTGCCAGCCTGGGGGAAAGCCAGGCCCACGCTGAGCAGCAGCCTCTCCTCTGAGTGTGTTTACCCCAGGACGCCACCTGCTGGTGCCCGCTGGCGGAGACGGGGCTCACTTATTAAAAGGCAGCCACAGCCTCCGTTTCTTTAGCGGAAACAAGGAAGCCAGCGAGAACACCGGGAAGCTCGGTGAATAGCGGGGCCTGGTGAGGCCGGCTCAGGACTGGACGTCCGTGGACAGAGCAGCAGGTGCAGCCAGGCCGTGGGGAGGAGGCGCCGGGACAGGCAGGGTCCGGGCTCAGGAAGTGGCCCCGATGAGGCCCCGCCCGCCGGGCGGGCAGAAGCCAGGGACCCCGCCCACCCGCCCGCCCGGTGGTCCTCACCGAAGTCCGTGTGGCTGCTCATCCAGCCGATGGCCCGGGTGGACACGAGGGCCAGCAGCCCGGAGCCCACGAAGGAGCCGACGCCCGAGAAGAAGAAGAAGAGGCCCATGATGGCGCTCTGCATGGCCTTGGGCGCCGCCGCGTACGCAAACTCCAGGCCTGGGGGCGGGAGGGGGCGGGGGTGTGTGAGGCGCAGGGGGGCGGTCACTCCTCCGGGCCGGCCCCGCCCCCGGCAGCCCCCCAGAGGCCCCCCAGGAGCTGGGCCGGCGAACAGGCTTATGGGAGGCAGCTGCGCTGGGGCACTGAGCCGGCACCACGCCCTCAGGCGGCACCGGGCAGTCCGCGTGGTGCCCGGCGAGCGGACCCGAGGAGCCGCGCCCCTGGGGCCCGGAGGCAGTGCCGCCCAACACGCGGCCGCCGCTGCTCTCCCCCGGACCCCGAACCACAGCGCTCTGCCCGTCCCCCCGGCTCTCAGGTAAGAAACCAACCATGGGTTTATCCTTAGGATGAGGCCCGGCCCCACGCCCGGCGGCCCCAGGCGCCCCCCCCCCCCGCGCCCCCGGCCCCGGCCCCAGGCCCCCCCGGCCCCAGGCCCCACTGGCCCCAGGCCCCCCCCCCCCCGCCCCAGGCCCCAGGCCCCCCCCCCCGGCCCCCGGCCCCCCCAGCCCCCGGCCCCAGGCCCTCCCCCGGCCCCAGGCCCCCCCCCCCCCCCCCCCCCCCCCGGCCCCAGGCCTCACCGGCTATGCTTGCGAAGATCTCGCTGACGCCAATGAGCACGTACTGGGGCACCTGCCACCAGATGGGCAGGTCGGCCGCAAAGTACACGACGTTGCCGATGGTCTGGTTCACAGTGCCCTCCCGCACGAGGTCCAGCCGCTTGCTCTCCAGGATCCCTGCCGGGACAGGGTGGGCGGGATTCTGTGACCGTGCGGAGGGCCGGAGCCTGCCGAGCCCTCATGGACACGAGAACCGCGGGGAACCTCACGCCCCTGAACCCGTGGAGAGGCGTCCACTTGGCCACCAGCCCGTCAGCGTCCATGCCAGCACCCTCCCCACACCCCCGCTGAGGGCCAGCACCCTCCCCGCGCCCCCGCCGAGGGCCAGCACCCTCCCCGCGCCCCCGCTGAGGGCCAGCACCCACCCCGCGCCCCCGCTGAGGGCCAGCACCCACCCCGCGCCCCCGCTGCGGGCCAGCACCCTCCCCGCGCCCCCGCTGAGGGCCAGCACCCTCCCCGCGCCCCCGCTGAGGGCCAGCACCCTCCCCGCGCCCCCGCTGAGGGCCAGCACCCACCCCGCGCCCCCGCTGAGGGCCAGCACCCTCCCCGCGCCCCCGCTGAGGGCCAGCACCCTCCCCGCGCCCGCGCCGAGGGCCAGCACCCTCCCCGCGCCCGCGCTGAGGGCCAGCACCCTCCCCGCGCCCGCTGAGGGCCAGCACCCTCCCCGCGCCCCCGCCGAGGGCCAGCACCCTCCCCACACCCCCGCCGAGGGCCAGCACCCTCCCCGCGCCCCCGCCGAGGGCCAGCACCGCCCGGACCCCCGCCCCTGCTCGCCGCGCCGGGCGGCCCCTCACCGGCGGCGAAGGCGGAGCACATGACGAAGAACATGCCCACCGCGATGCGCTTGAGGGAGGAGGGCAGCAGCCCGTGCCGGCGCAGCACCGGGTCCACCAGCTTGTCCTTGAGCGGGATCAGCAGCAGGATGAGCACCGCGTCGAACATGGTGAGCCAGGCCGCCGGCACCTGGGAGGGGGCTCGGTCACGATCACGGCGGATGCCGGGGGCGGGCGGGGGTGGTGGGCTGTGCCGGGGGGTGGGGGGTGGGCTGTGCGGGGGCGGGGGGCTGTGCGGGGGTGGGGGGTGGGCTGTGCGGGGGCGGGGGGCTGTGTGGGGCAGCGGGGAGCTGTGCAGGGGGGGCGGGGAGCTGTGCCGGGGGTGGGCTGTGCGGGGGCGGGGGGCTGTGCAGGGTGGGGGGTGGGCTGTGCGGGGGCGGGGGGCTGTGCGGGGGGGCGGTCCCACAGGCCCCCCTCTCCGGGGAGAGGCTCAGTCCCCCGGGACGGGCACAGGACCCGGTCCGGACGGCCCTGCACTTCCTCTCCGGGACGAGGGGAGGGACCAGCTGGACAGCCAATGGCGGGTGGTGACGAGGGGAGAGGGACCAACTGGACAGCCATTGGCGGGTGGTGACGAGGGGAGAGGGACCAGCTGGACAGCCAATGGCGGGTGGTGACGAGGAGAGAGGGACCAGCTGGACAGCCAATGGCGGGTGGTGACGAGGGGAGAGGGACCAGCTGGACAGCCAATGGCGGGTGGTGACACCGGCAGCTCATTAAGGGCTGACACGGGAGCTCCTCCTCGGACCCGGCCGCTCACCGTGTGCGCCCTGCCCGCGAGGCTGGGGATCTCCGGGATCCGCAGGTGGAGGCTCTGCAGGACGTACGTGGTCTGCATCTGGGGGCACAGGCAGCGTTGGGGGCGCCGGCTCGGCCCCTCCCCGCCCCCTGCAGCCTCCCCCGCCGGCTTGAAAGCCGCGGACAGTCTGTCGGCCCATCACCCCGAACGGGTCCGGAGACTGACGGACGGAGTCGCCCCCAGGAGGAACCGGGGGGCGGGGCCCCGGACCACAGAGGGACCCCTCCCTCCCCCTGCTGCTTCAGGGAAACAGCAAAGCCCCCGTCAGCAGAGGCCGCACAGGAGCCGCACCGGCCCCCGCCCACCCACCTGGAAGTACACCGTCCAGTAGGGGATCAGGGCCAGGAACACGGGCACCACCTTGACCAGGGCCCGCACGTCCTCCACGGTGTCCTCCGTGAAGGGGCCGCCCCGGGACATCTTACAGGAATCAAACAGACCATGTTTAGAGGGCGGCCGGGGGGCGCCGCTGCCTCCGCTTGGGAACAAAAGGCAGGCGTTAGTGTCTCCCCGGAGCCCACAGGGCCACCCGGACCCCCGCCCACGCCGCCCGCCCAGGGCCGCCCACCGGGCAGGGCCCCCGCAGAGTCAGGCAGGCAGGTGCCCGAGGTCACCTCGGCCCAGGGCCTGACCCGCCACGGAGGCCTGTCCTTCCCTGGGGCCCACGAGCAGGCCCCGCCCGCAGCTCGGTGTCACAGCGAGCGCTCCGGCTCTGGGCGCCCAGACGGGCGGCTCTCCTGCCGGGCCTCCCCGTCAGTGAACGAGGACAGGACGCTGAGTCTGGGGATCCAGGACGGGGCTCTGGGGCTGCACGGGGAAGCCCTGCACCCCTGTTCTGCTGCGCCCACCCCGCCGGAGCCCACAGGGAGCTCTGGATCAGGCCCGTGCTGACCCTCGGGGCGCAGGGAGGCGCCCGTTCGGATGAGTTCAATGCTTCCTGTTGGACGGGAACCGCCCTGAGCCTGCTGCCCCTGCCACGTCTCCCTCCGTCACGGCCACGTGGCCGGGCAGCGGAGCCGTGTCCACCAGGAAGCCCCCTTGCAGGCTGTGGTCAGCAGTGGTCTGTCTTTAAGACAAGGGACACCCCGCCCCGCTCCCTGCTCGGACAGGAGGGTGAGGGCACAGACACCCCCACCCGCCCCGCTCAGCCAGCACCCAGCACCCAGCACCCAGCACCCAGCCGGCGTGAAAGGTGCTCAGACCGACGTGCCCGGGTCGGGGGCCGGCTCACCCGCCGGGGCCGGGGTCCGCGGGCGGCGGCCGGCGGCGGCAGGAGTACGCCAGGACCTTGGCCACGTCGGTGAAGGCGCTGCCGTCGGGCGGCTTGGTGACGAAGACGCTCAGGCCGCCCAGGAAGGTGAGGAAGGCCACGCCGATGCAGACGGCGGGGATGGCGTAGCCGGTCACGAAGCTCACGTTCTGCTGCACGTAGGCCACGCCGCCCAGCGCCACCAGCGCCCCCAGGTTGATGCTCCAGTAGAACCAGTTGAAGAACCGGCGGGTGGCCTCGGGGCCGCGGTCCTTCACCTGCAGGAGCCGGAGAGGCAGGGGCTGAGCGAGGCCCTCCAGGTGAGGCACACTCGGCGGGGGTGATGTTTGTTTAAACGTTTCTTTTTTTTTTTTTTAAATATATTTTATTGATTTTGTACAGAGAGGGAGAGAGAGAGAGAGTTAGAAACATTGATGAGAGAGTCATCAATCAGCTGCCTCTTGCACACACCCCCACTGGGGATGTGCCCGCAACCAAGGTACATGCCCCTGACCGGAATCGAACCCGGGACCTTTCAGTCCCCAAGCCGACGCTCTATCCATTTAGCCAAACCGGTCCCGGCTAAACATTTCTTTTTTTAAAATATATATTTTATTGATTTTTTTACAGAGAGGAAGGGAGAGAGAGAGAGAGCGAGAGCTAGAAACATCGATGTGAGAGAAACATCGACCAGCTGCCTCCTGCGTTGGGGATGTGTCCGCAACCAAGGTCCACGCCCTTGACCGGAATCGAACCTGGGACCCTTCAGTCCACAGATCAATGCTCTATCCACTGAGCCACACCGGTTTCGGCTAGAACATTTCTTATGTGATTACTGTCATCACAGCTCCATCGGAAGGCTTACAACCCACCAGGCCCTCACAAAGAGCACCTGCACCCCATCACCACCCCATCCCACAGGTCTGCGCTCTGCGGCTCTTAATTACGCTTCAACCCAGCCCGTCCGTCCAGGAGACCGCTCAGCGCCGCCTCTGACACCTGCGGGTACACCTGGCTGCCCTTAAAGGCGCAGGCTCACAGCCGCTGCAGACCGGCCCTCACCGCCGTGGGCTGGCCCCCTGACCACAGCCCGGAGAAACCTGGGGCAAAGAGGAAGCTGTGGCTGGAGCCGGAGCCGGCGAGGGGGAGGCAGGCTCTCCGCGGGCCCGAGAGGCTCCGACAAGGAGAGGGGGTCCCGGGAGTCTCCGGCACAATCCCTGGGCCTGGGGAAGAGGAGGCGGTTTCTGAGGGTGCACCCTCCCCTCGACAGACGCCCCCTCCCCTCGACGGACGCCCCAGAGCCCAAAGTGCTGGGCCGTCCGGGCGCAGGCCCACGGCTTCCCTTCCCACGTGGATTTCCACGTCTCCACGGACACAGGGTGAGCCCTCCGCCCGGAGTCGCTCCGGCCAGTTTCACTTCGTAAACTCAGAATCATGAGCCGGAGGCCGGGCTGGGCTCACCCCGGGACTGGCCAGGCTGCCGTCTACGTACAGGGTATGAAACGCCGGGCAACCTGCTCCAGGACCAGATCGGAACCCTGACCCACGTTACAAGCTTCTCAGTAACAGGCGAGGCTCCTCACGGAGCCCGGACGGCCAGGGACGGCCCCCACAAAAGCATCCTCTAAGCCAGTGGTCGGCAAACTCATCCGTCCACAGAGCCAGACACCAACAATACAACAGCTGAAATTTTTTGACCCACATTTTTTAACGTAAACTTCTAACGCAAGCCACTTCTTCAACAAAGACTCGTCCAGGCCGTGGCATTTTGTGGAAGAGCTGCACTCAAGGGGCCAGAGAGCCACACGTGGCTCAAAAGCTGCAGTTTGCCGACCACAGCTTTAAGCGGACGCGAGTACCTGGAGTGGATACTCGAACCCGGACTGCCCACAGGGCTGGGAAGTATCTGCCAGCTGCACTCACACAGCGGCCACCGTCTGGAACTGAAATTCCACTTTTTAAGTAAACGCTCCCCCTGCCATGTCAGGACTGGACCCGGGCCCCAGACCGGATGCTGGCATGGCGACTGAGTCAGCGATCTGTAGGGATTTGCTATCCTCTGAGACAGCTGTTCTGGAGTCACAGGCTGGACTCAAACACGCTGCCTGGAGACAGCGAGGAAAGAGGAACTGTAAGCAGAGAAGTGGCCACGGAGAAGACAGAACTCAAGACGTACAGAAAGCCTTTTTGGGGGGGTAGGGATGGGGGGAGCTTAAAGGGGAAGGGCCAGCCAGTGTGAAGCCAAGGAATGCAGGACGATTCGTGGATCCAGTGGCGCTCGGTCCCACGGACACGCCCAGAGCCTGTCGCCGGCTTGAGGAGTGAGCTCCCGAGGCCCCCCCTCCCGTGGGACCCGCCGCCCGCCCGGCTGCTCCAGCCTCCGAGCGCCCCTCGCCGGAGAGGGCTTGGGAAGCTCGGCCTGGCGAGGCCCCAAATAACCCGATTTCCGGGGAGCACGTGGGGCGCGGGCTGGGGCGCCCGGGGTCACGTGCCTGGGCCTCGGAGGGCCCGGCATCACTCCGTCTTAGTCACGTTACGTCACCGGCCCTGCACGCCCAGGGCAGAGCAGCTGTCACATGGCCGCTGGGAAGCCGCCCCAGGACCAGTCAGGCAGGCAGAGAAAGATGGGGGTGGCGGAGTGAGCGGGCCAGCTGGCTGCTTTGGGAGAATTCCTGACAATGCCCGGTGCCGCTGCTTCCCCTCGGGGAAAATAAAAAGTCTTCATGGGTAAAAGGAGCTTTTCTTCTCTCAGGCCCGGTCCATCGGGGGAGTGGTGACCTCCGGGGAGGTCGGCGTGGGGAGCACACGGGCGGGCCGTCTGCACAGCAACCACCCCCGGAGCCCTCGGCCGCGTCTCCACACCCGCCCCCGCCCGGCCCGCCCACGGCGTCTCCGGGGCAAAGACGTGCTGCGGCTGGCACCCAGCGCCGGCCGCCACCGGCAGCTTTCCTCGGAGGACAAGGGCCAGGACGTGACGGACGGGCCGTCCCAGACCGACCTGGCTGCTTCTCCCCAGCCCCATCCCGTCCCCACGCAGCCAGCGGGTGTGTGGAGCAAGGCCTGGCACAGGCCCTGCTCCTGCTCCTCCTCCTCCTCCGAGTTTGTTAGGAATGGTGACTCACAAAAAGGCACAAAAACAGCTCTGCCCTGGGGAACGGACGGCCGAGCCGGCTGCTCGCAGAGCCGTGGAGCCATGGAGCCATCTCCACCTTCACATCCACAGCCACGTCCCACCGACCAGGACCTCGCGTCCCTCCGCAGCCACCGGCCACCCCGTCTCCTCTCCTGGGCCCTGGCACCATGAGTCCACTTCTGTCCTCCCAGGCTGCCTGCTCTGGGCGTTTCCGAGTGAGCCAGCAGGGGACCATGGGCCTCTGGGCCCGGCTCCGCTCACACAGCATCGCGGTCTCAGGTCCACGCCCCCCCAACCCTCCCCTAGCAGGCGTGGGGCTTCCCCCCCTGTTCAGGGCTGCATACTATTCCACCGTCCATCAACATCGCCTTAACTTTTTATTTAAAGAAAAAACCTCTCAAGCGGAGAGAAAAGTTTGCAGAACAAGCCTTTGTACCAGCTTCCTGCTGTCCTCACACCCCGCCCGCCCGCTCTGGCCGCCAGCTGGTCTGAGCAGGGGCGGCCGGGGCACTGTGAGCTCTGGGGGGCCTTCTGGCGGGTCAGGGCTCCTGATTCTGCTCCTCGGCGGGGGGGGGGGGGGGGACCAGGGCGTAGCCCACACTCCGCTCTCCTCCGCGATGGAGACTGAGCCGGGATTTCACATCACTTTCGCTCTCACGAAACGTTTCTTTTCCTTCCCCCTGAGAGCCCGGGCCCCATGCGTGTATTCTTAGCTCCGAAAACGGGAAGTGCCCTGATTTGGCTGGCAGGCGGCAGAGGCCCCATCTCTGAGACACGCAAATCAGATCGGATCACTCCCCGGACGGAAACCCACACACGCTCCCCCCTGCACTGAACACAGACCTCAAACTCTATGCCGCGCCGTCCCTACAGCCCCGGGCCGGCCGGCCACCTTTCTTCCCACGTTTCTTTTCAAAGCGTTTGATGCGTAACCTCGTGTAACTTTAGGAGGCAGAAGTGGTGAAGGATGGGTATATGGACGTGTTGCAAGGCGACGTACTGTAGCCTCAGCAGCAGCAGCAAGGGCTCCTTCCCTTCCCGGCCCCAGGGCCTTTGCACCGGCTGATGTCCCACCTGGAAAGCTCCCAGGATGCCCCGCAGGCGCCCAGGCCGAGGGCCCCGCTGTCAAAGGGGGCGCCCCGTCCTTGCAGCTCCGCTTTGCCACCCATCCCGGTGCGGACCCCCCTCCCCAGGCCTCGCCTCCACTTGCCCCCCTTCCCCTCGGCGCCTGGCTCACCTGGTCGGCGCCGAAGGGCGTGATGTTGGCCTTGACGGCGCCCACGCCCAGGCCCACGACCACCAGCGCGCCGAGCGCGGCGGGCGCGCAGTAGCGGGCGGGCGCGTCGGCGCAGGGCGGCGCGGAGCAGTTGCGGCCGCCCGGGGGACGCGGGGCCCCGCAGAGCGCGGCGCGCGTGGCGGGCGCGGCCAGCAGCGGGAAGGCCAGCATGCCCAGCAGGTAGAGCGCCAGGCTGAGCAGGATGGCGCGCGCCCGGCCGAGCAGCGCGTCGGCGAGCCAGCCGCCGAAGGGCGACACCAGGTAGGTGAGGCCCATGAAGAGCAGCAGCGCCTGGCTGGCCTGCGCGCCCTCCCAGCCGAAGCGCGTGCCGTTCAGGAACAGCACCAGGTTGGCCGTGACGCCGTAGAAGGCGGCGCGCTCCAGCAGCTCCGTCAGCAGCACCGCGGCGCACGCCAGCCGCCGGCCCGCGAACGCCGCCCGCCGCGCGCCCAGCAGCGGCGCCCGCTCCTCCGCGCGCCCGCCCGCGCCCTCCATGCGCCCACCCGCCGGCTCGCTCCGCTCCGCGGCTCTGCCCGGCCCCGCCCGCGCCCTTCTCGCGAGACCGGCTTTCCCCAGCCCCCACCCCCCCTGGGCCCGCCCCTCGCGCGTTCTCATTGGGCCGGCAAGCCACCCACCGCTCAGCCCGACGGGAACTTCCGGCGCCGCCCCGGAAGTTTTCCAGAGCGGAGCCCCACTTCCGCCGCCGGTAGGGTCGCGGGGCGGAGGCAGTTCCGGGGATCGGGCTTTGCGGGCGGCGGCTGGGCTGGAGGTCCCAGAGCCCCGCCGCGGGGAACCGAGGCTGCGCGCGGTGGCCCGGGAGGGTGCATCGGCCGGCCGGGTCCGGGTGCCAAGGCCGGGCCATGCCCAGGGCCCCCTGCTGGCGCTCCTGCCCGGGGACAGGGGTCGCTGCGGGGGGTGCAGATTCTGCGGGGACGTGAGCGCCTGGTGCCAGGTGAGCGCCGGTCTGGCCTCTGCCCTCCACTGGATGCCACCTCCACCCCAGCTCCTGGGTTGTCACCAGAAAGGTCAGGGTTCGATTCCCCGTCAGGGCCCATGCCCAGCTTGTGAGCTCCATCCCCAGTAGGGGGCGTGCAGGAGGCAGCCCATTGATGTTTCTCTCTATACCTCTCCCTTTCTCTCTCAAAGCCATAAAAACTTTTTTTTTTTTTTTTTTTTTTTTATGTCCCCAGACATCCCCATGTTGCCCCGGGCTGCAAAGTCGACCCCACGGAGAACCAGGGTTCTGGAACAAGCCACGCCCAGAGTCGGTGTCCCTGTCACGTGGCTGGCATCCTGCTTGCCTCCAGCTTTCAGCTTCTTAGAAGCCTTTTTTCTTTTAAACATTTATTTTATTGATTTTATACAGAGAGGAAGGGAGAGGGATAGAGAGTTAGAAACATTGATGAGAGAGAAACACCGATCAGCTGCCTCCTGTACGCCCCCTACTGGGGATGTGCCTGCAACCAAGGTACATGCCGCTCTGTCCACTGAACTACACCGGCTAGGGCAGTGGTCGGCAAACTCATTCGTCAGAGCCAAATATCAACAGGACGATTGGAATGACTTTGGAGAGCCACATGTTTTTTTAAACTTAAAATTCTTCTAACGCCACTTCTTCAAAACAGACTCGCCCAGGCCGTGGTGTTTTGTGGAAGAGCCATGCTCAAGGGGCCAACCGCGGTTTGCCGACCAGTGGGCTAGGGCGTAAGTTCTGTTCATTTCAAGGCATCCCTGTTGCAGCACGGCTCCCTGGCTGCAGACGGCCGAGGCGGAGGGGGAGCGGGGACAGAGCCAGCCCGTGCAGTGGGGCCCAGACCACAGCCCAGGAGCCTGCGTGTGCGTCCTTCCAG
This sequence comes from Pipistrellus kuhlii, assembly GCF_014108245.1. Lineage (NCBI taxonomy): Eukaryota > Metazoa > Chordata > Mammalia > Chiroptera > Vespertilionidae > Pipistrellus > Pipistrellus kuhlii. Next base: position 1,085,994 of record NW_023425578.1, read on the forward strand.
CTGGCAGAGCGGGCGGGTTTCGGTTTCACGGGGGATGTGAGAGCCTGGCTGGGGCGGTGAGGGGTGTGGACTCGCCCTCTTCTCAGGCTCTCATCTGGCCTGTGAACAGCGCCCTCTTCTGGATCCCCTCCCTCCTGGGTCCGCAGGAGGCCGGCTTTGGCCAATAGGGAGGGCGGAGGGCGGGGAGAGGGCGGACTGGGAGAAGTGCAGCTGTTCCTGTTCACGGATGTGGGACCACACCCAACAGGTCTATATATATATATATATATCTTAATGTCTTCATGGATTTCCGAGAGAGGAAGGGAGAGAGAAACATCCATCTGCTGCCTCCTGCACCGCCCCCTCCCCATTGAGCATGGAGCCTGAAACCCAGGCCTGTGCCCTGACCGGGAATCCACCGTGACCTCCTGGTTCATTGAGGGCGCTCAACCACTGAGCCGCACCGGCCGGGCATCCATCTTAATGACCCCGATTCCTTACAGGCGTCTGAATCCACGTGGAAGGATCACCGGCAGTCACAAGTGAACTTGTGTTTCAGGTCAGGCCTTTCAGAAAAGATCAAAGGAAAAGAACTGGAGGCCGAACCCAGGATAATTCAGATGATAACGGCACTTCCAGCCCCCGGGGAAAGAGTGGGGCTGCAGAAAATCCCCCGGAATGGCGTCCAGAAGAGCGTTGAGAGGGAACGAGGGCAAATATAAGACCTCGCGAGGGGGATGCATCGCCAAGCCTCCCACGAAAGCCCTCAGGAGGCGTCTGTTGATTTAATTTCAAAGAGACCTAAAGCTAGGCTGTGTAAAGCTCACTTCCGTTAACAGCAAACTGAAAAGAATATTGGAAATGCACAGATAACGGTCATGTCCTTGGCAGAGCGCTCCCAGGAGTCCTGTGACGCGTGCTGGACACACGCTCAGGAAGGAAAGCGCCGGTGACCGTCGGGGTGTCGGGGGCGGCGTCGGGGTGTCGGGAGCGGCGGTCCCTCGGTGCTCCCCAGCCCGGACCCCGGACCCGGGGCTAGGAGCCCACGTGACCTCGGCCCATCCAATCAGCAGGCGTCCTCTGCTGGTTGGCGGTGATTGGGACCCGCGTTGGTCCCGGACTTACCTGGGGGACCAGGAAAAGAGACCCGCGTTTGTCCCGTGGAGAGGGGCCTGGCGTTGCGGGGACACGGACACACACACACACACACACACACACACACACACGCCGCGGGGAACCCCAGAGTGAAGCAGCCAGAAGGATCGGGAATGAAGAGAGAGAGACCTGGTTTCAGAACGGCCTTCCCAGGCCTGTGTTAGGTCGACTTTGTTGTTTTGTTTTTTTTTTGTTTTTATTCCTGGACATTTCATTGGGGAGCCCGTCCATCCTCTTCCCGATGAGAACTGAGCCAGTCCCAGCTCAGACAAGCACACACACGCACACGTGTGTACACGGCGAACAGAAGAAGGGCAGGTGCTGAGGACACAGTGCAGACCACACGGTCCAAAACGCGGAATGCAAAGGCAGCCGTTCTCGTCCCTGAGCCAGAAGCTCCCCGCGGGGACTGTGATCCGGGAACCGCCTCCCTGAAAAGCCCGCCGTGTCCTGTGTGTTCCGCGGGGCCGTCCGTCACTCGCGTGGAAACCGCGGGCCCTGGCCCTGGCCCAGTTCCTCTTCCGGGAACCTGGGGCGCTGCGCGCAGACCTGGCTGCAAGCCGCTCGTTACAATGTTGCCTGAAGCAGCAAAACGCCGGCTCGGCCACCTTGTGCAATTAGAGGGCAGTGATTGCATCCGGATGGAGGTGTGCGGGATACTGTGTAGCTGTTCACGGGGCCCTGGCCCTGCGCGGAGCCGCGGGCTGATGGATGGCTCTGTGCTTCCTGTGCGGGTGACAGATCTCAGCTCCCGGACTGGACTGCAGCCCCCATCCATCAGCTCCCGGCCGGCCGAGGTGGGCGGGGCCCATCCGGTTCTCAGCTCAGGGTCTTGCAAAACCGAGATCTCATCCGGGCTCCTTCCAGCCCCTGCGGTTGTGGGGAGTCTCGTTCTTTTAAGGCGAGGGTTTGAGGCGCCCATTTCCTGCCGGCTGTCCGGGGGGAGAGGGGTGCCCCCAGCCTTTGGGTCCCCCAGTGTCCTTTCCACGTCGCCCCATCATCCCAGAGCCACCAGCAGGGACGTGCTCTGACGTCAATGCCTGCCGTGCACTAACATTGGGAAATGCTCGGCCTGCAGACCGAAAGGTCCGGGGTTCGATTCCGGGCAAGGACACGTACCTTGGTTGCGGGCACAGTAGGGGGTGTGCAAGAGGCAGCTGGTCGTTGGTTCTCTCTCATCGATGTTTCTAACTCTCTATTCCTCTCCCTTCCTCTCTGTGAAAAATCAATAAAATAAAAATAAAAAAGGAACGAGGTAAAGAGCCGTGAGGAGTTCACTCCTGTGCAGAGTGGCCAGCACACGGCCTCTCGATGCGGGGACACCGCTCAGTGCCTGGGGCAGCGCTGGGCACGGGTGCGTCACGTCTGGGGGAACCTGAGGTCCGGGTGTTCCCGGAGCCTGGGCCCCGGGCAGGGGGGGCCGGGGGCGGGGAGGGGGGCCGTCCTGACCTCCGTGCTGACCACAGACGGGTTACCGTTACGCAATCCGGTGAGTTAACGATTTATGAGAAGGAGCGTGGCTGTGCAGGGCTGTACCGAAGCGGTTAGGGCGCCCTCCCTCCGCGGACCGGTGTCCTGCCGCCCAGACACCCGGCCTCGGGCAGCCCCTGCGTCCAGGCGGGGAGAGGACGACAGGACCGTCTTTGGGGGAACTGGTCCGCCGGTCTCAGGGCAGAGCGCGCCCCACCCCGGCGTTCCTGCCCCAGCTCCTGCAGCAGCTCCGGGGCAGTCACCTGGGTCCGGAAACCCCGGTTCCTGTCGAAACCCGAGAAGCTGTGCTTCCTCACACCCACGGGTCTTTAAAAAAAGTTTTTTTGGTCGCTCTCAGGGGCCCGGGTGAAAGCCAGGGTTTGGAGACCACAGCTCTGTCCAAACCTCCTTTCCTCTGAGCAGACAGCGAGGCCCCCGCTCCCCGCCTCACTCTCCTCCCCGCTCCGCCCCTGCCAGCATCTGCCGCAGGGAGGGGGGTGCAGAGGCCAAACCTCCGACAGACACAGGAGCCGCCGCTCGGGAGGCCCAGGCCAGAGGGAAGGGAGGAGGTGGGGACCCTGGAGCCGGTTCTGAGGTGCCTTGGCCCAGAGGTCCAGAACGCGCCCCGTCATCACCGGGGAGCCCCCGCCTGTGTGCGCTGTTATTACACACCCCGTGGGCTCAGCAAGGAGGGAGAGAACCGTCCCTGAGGAGGAGCAGGGATGGGCCGCCTCCTCCGCGCCCCACGGGGGATGGAGCCCGCGACCCGGGCATGTGCCCCGGACCTGATGGAACCGTGACCCCGGGTTCCTGGGTGGGCGCTCCGGGCATGGGCCACAGGATGGGGACCCCGGGCCCGCCCACCCCGTCCCCACGGGAGCAGCCCGGAGCCACCCAGGTCCCGGGAGGGGCGTGGCCACATCCCGTGGGAAGGGCCCCACACCCCGGTGCTGCCGGTCCCGCGGGGCAGCCGCACCGGGTCGCCTCGGACCCCCCGGAGGCCCAGGTTCCTCCTGGTTCCCCTCCCCCCCCCCCCCCCAGCGCCCCGCGGCCCCGCGCGCCCGGAGCCCCGCCGCTGAAACCGGCCAGTCGGGCGCGGCTCCGGAGCCTCGGGCGGTTCTCCCGGACCCCGCGGCGCCGCCCGGTGAGCCTCCCGCCCGCCCGGCCCGCCCCGCGGGCGGTGGATGGCCCGGCGGCGGCGGCGGCATGCGGCTCCTGTTCCTGGCGGTGCTGCGGCCGCACACGGGCAACGCGGTCACGGCGCGGCGGGTGCGGTAGGTGCGGGCGGGCCGGGGCCGGGCTGGATGCGGCGGGGCGGGGGCGGCGGGCGCCCTGCTCTCCTCCGGCTCCGCGATCCGCGCGCGCAAACGGCCGGCGGGGCCCGCGGGGGCGCGGAGCGCGGGGAGCGGCGCGCGGCCCGGTCCGGCTCTGGTCCCGCCCAGGTCCCGGCTCCGGCTCCGGCTCTGGCTCCGGCTACGGCTCCGGGCCGCTGGGCCCGGCGGGGACCCTCCGGGCTGGCGGCCGGGACGCGCACCCACCCGCGGGCCTGCGCGCGGCTCCCCCGCGGGCGTCGGTGCTTCGGGCGCCGGGTCGGAGGGGTCCGGGTCGGAGGGGCCCGTGTCTGGGGGGCCCGTGTCGGGGGGGTCCGTGTCGAGGGGGCCTGTGTCGGGGGTGGGGGTCGGAAAGCGGCGTCGGACTCCGTGGCGCTGAACTCCCCGCGGGGCCCTGGAGGCGGCGGAGGCGCGCGCCCTGAGCCGGCCCGGGGCGCGTGCGCAGGTGCCATTCGGGCCGGACGCAGAGCGGCCTCCAGGAGCAGCGTGTGCGCAGAATCGGTGGCAGGAGGGGGGGTGCAGGAGGGGAGGGGAGGGGCAGCGAGGCGAAGGGCCTTGAGGTGCCCTCTGTACTCCTGATCAGGGCCCTGCTCGCCAAAGAACCCTCCCTCCTCCCTCCCTCTCCTCCCTCCTCCCTCTATCTCCTCCCTCCCTCCTCCCTCCTCCCTCCCCCTCCTCCCTTCTCTCTTCTCCCCCCTTCCCCCTCCCCCCTCTCTCCTCCTCCTCCTTCAACCCCTTTCCGCCTTCTTCCCCCCTCCCCCTCCCTCCTCCTCCCCCCTCCTTCTCCCTCCTCCCCCTCCCTCCTCCTCCCTCCTCCCCCTCCCCCTTCCTCCTCCCTCCTCCTCCTCCCTCCTCCCTCCTTCCTCCTCCCTCCTCCCTCCTCCCTCCTCCCTGCTCTCAGTTCATCTTTGGTTGTTGTTCACCCTGAACTGAGGGTCTTTTCCCGTTGATTGTGGGGAGGTGAGGAGAGGGAGGGGCAGAAAGAAACCTCAAGGGGAGGGAGGCACATGGATGGGTTGTCTCCAGCGGGAGCTGGGACCAGGGCCGGGATCCCACAACCGAGGGACTTGCCCTTGACTGGAATCGAACCTGGGACCATTTGGTCCGCAGGCCGGCGCTCTACTCACTGAGCAACACCGGCCAAGGCTGTCTTCTTTTTAAAAATTTCCCCCCGTTACAGTTGACATTCTATTTTATGTCAATTTCAGGGGGCAGCTGGGTGGTCCGAGGGGCCCTCACCTCCTGACCCCGGCTCTGTCTCAGGGGAGGGGAAGGGGTTTAGGGAGGGGGGGGTACGAATTTGTGTGCTGAGCCCAGGAACAGGGAGGGGGCAGGGGCTGCCCCTCGCTTAATAGAAGCTCCTTTTTCATATTTTTATTTTTTAACAAATTGAATTACTCCTTCAAGTTTCTCAGTTTACTTCCTGCCGAGGGTCTGCTTCCTCCTCATTAAGATGAACAGTCCTGCTCGGCCTGTGGGGCTGGTGCTGAGCATCGACCTAGAAACCAGGAGGTCAGGGTTCGATTCCCGGTCAAGGGCACAATCCAGGCCAAGGGCCAGGCCCGAGATGCGGGCTCAGTGCCCAGTGTGGGGCGTGCAGGAGGCAGAGAGAGATCGGTGATTCTCTCTCATCATGGACGCTTCTCCCTCTCTCTCTCTCTCTCTCTTCCTCTCTGAAACCAATAAAAATATGCTTTAAAAAGGAAAAAGAGCCAAAGCCGGTTTGGCTCAGTGGTAGAGCGTCGGCCTGCGGACTGAAAGGTCCTGGGTTCGATTCCGGTCAAGGGCATGTACCTTGGTTGCGGGCACATCCTCAGTAGAGGGTGTGCAAGAGGCAGCCGATCGATGATTCTCTCTCATCAATGTTTCTAACTCTATCCCTCTCTCTTCCTCTCTGTAAAAAATCAATAAAAATGTATTTAAAAAAAAAAAAAAAAAGGAAAAAGAATAGCAATCTGGTGAACTACAAATCGAGGTCAGAGGCCAGGGTCAAAGTTCATCTGACAGGCAGGGGGAGAGGTGGCAGGGGGCCCGGCGGGCACAGGGATGTGCGCGCCACGGGGAGGGGTGCACGTGGCGTCAGAGGGAGCCTGGCGGGAGCTGACCTGGGGCCGGGCCTGAGAGCTGGACAGACAGACAGACCTAAGGGCTCAGGCTCCGTTCCGGCGTGAACGAAAGAGACGGGCACCCCCGTTTGTATCCGATCGGCAGCCACATGCGCACGCTGTGGGGCGCGCGGCAGTGTGGCTGTGGTGGCTGTGCGCTCTGACGGGAGGGCTGAGCCTGGGCTGGCCGGACCCCGGACCCGCCCCGGACCCCGGACCCCGCCCGGCGGAGGGGGCGGGGCCTCTGTCCACATCCCAAAGATGTTACTCTGGCCACTGCAAGGACAGGTTTTCCATCCCCTGATCTGTCTCCTCTTATAGATCTGCTTTTATTGGTTTCAGAGAGGAGGGGGGAGGGAGAGACAGACAGACGGACATGATGAGAGAGAATCACTGATTGGCTGCCTCCTGCACGCCCCCTACTAGGGAAGGAGCCCACCAACAGGGTATGGAACAGTGACCTCTGACCCGCGACCGCCTGGTTCAGAGGTCACGCTCCGCCCGGCCGCGCTGCCAGGGGCTCTGCAGGGGCCAGGGCTGCCGGGCTCTGCTCTGCCAGCTCCTCGGCCCCGGGCGCGGCTGGGGCTCTGCCCTCCGTGTCCGGAGTCCGGGGGCCCCTCAGCCGTGGGCGTCAGGGTTGGGGGTGCCAGGTGGCCGGGAGCTGGGCTCGGTGCCGCGGGCGGGGACAGGTTCTCCAGGTCACCACCTGGGACACGGTGTTCTTATCGGAGAAACACTTCAGATAAAGGAGGGCAAACAAGCCTGAGGGCTCAGCGGGAGGGGGGGAGGGGGGAGGGAGGGGGAGGGAGGGAGGGAGGGATGGAGGGGGAAGGAGAGGAGAGGGGGAGAGGGACGGAGGGGGAGGGAGGGGGAAGGAGGGAGGAGGGGAGGGGGGAGGAGGGGGAGGGAGGGGGAGGAAGGGGGAGGGGGAGGGAGGGGCCTGAGGACCGGGTGGCAGAAAAGGCAATCTCCATACCTCCCCCCCCACCCCCCCCCCCCCCCCACCCCCCGCGCCGGCCCGGTCCTGCCCCCGTGGAGGTAGATCCTCCTGGAATTGCCTGTGGGGAAGCTTTCCAGTTATTCTTTCTTTATTTCTAACATATTTTATTGGTTTCAGAGGGACAGGGGAAGGGAGAGGGAGAGGGGAGAGAAACAGCCACAAGGAGAGAGAATCACGGACCGGCTGCCTCCTGCACGCCCCCCACTGGGGTTGGAGCCCGCCACCCAGGCCTGTGCCCTGACCCAGGATCGAACCGTGACCGCCTGGTTCCTAGGTGGATGCTAAGCCCCTGAGCCACACTGGCCGGGCTGATTTGAAATCTAAATTCTGCCCTGACCATGTGGCTCAGTGGATAGAGCATCAGCCTGCGCACTGAGGGTCCCAGGTTCAATTCCAGCCAAGGGCATGGACCTTGGTTGCGGGCTCATGGGTGTTTCTCTCTCATCGATGTTTCTAGCTCTCTATCCCTCTCCCTTCCTCTCTGTAAAAAATCAATAAAGTGTATTTAAAAAAATAACAAATCCCGATCTGGCGGCAGCCTGGGCGTGTCCCCGCCCCCATCGCGCTCTCTGCCCCCTCCGCTCAGGGCCCACCTGGAGGCCGAGGGCCACGTGTGCCTCCTGAGAGACGCCTCCGACTTCGCGGGCCCCAAGGACGTCGCCGAGCTGGTCCGGGCCGAGGCCGTGCAGGCGGCCCTGGCGCTGCACCTCTACCGGGCCGGCCGGCTCCTGCAGGGTGAGCCCCCGCCCCCCGCCCCGGGCCCCGGAGCCCAGCACCCGCCTTGTCCCCAGCACCCACCTCGTCCCTGAGCACCCGCCTCGTCCCCGAGCACCCGCCTCGTCCCCAGAACCCGCCTCGTCCCCAGCACCCACCTCGTCCCCGAGCACCCGCCTCGTCCCCCCAGCACCCGCCTCGTCCCCCCAGCACCCGCCTCGTCCCCCCAGCACCCACCTCGTCCCCCCAGCACCCACCTCGTCCCCCCAGCACCCACCGCGACCCCCAGCACCCACCTCGTCCCCCCAGCACCCACCGCGACCCCCAGCACCCACCTTGTCCCCTGAGCCCACCCCGCCCCCCTCCCCGAGCACCCACCTCGCCCCCCCCCCCCCCCCCGAGCACCCACCTGTCCAGGAACACACCCCACGCAGCCCCTCGGCCTGGCTGCGCGGCTGAGCGCCGACCTATGAACCCGGAGGTCTCAGTTCGATTCCCGGTCAGGGCACAGGCCCGGGGTGGGGGCTCCATCCCCACTAGGGGGCGCGCAGGAGGCAGCCGATCCGTGATTCTCTTCTCATCGACATTTCTCTCTCCCTCCCCCCTCCCTTTCTTCTCTAAAACGAATAGAAACACATTTTTTAAATTAAAATAAACATAAACCAACCCCGGCCCCCACTCCCCGGTTCCTGGATGTGGGGTTCGGGACGGGGCGGGGCGGGGGCGGGGCGGGGGCGGGGCCTGTCACTGTCGGGGGGGGGCCCCTCGCCCCCGCCCTCTCCTCAGGCCACGGCATCCCGTTCGGGGTGGTCTTCGGCGGCACGGACCTGAATGAAGACGTGCGCCAGGGGGACAAGCACCGCGCGATGGGGGCGGTCCTGCAGGAGGCCAGGTGCGTGGCGCCCGCGGGCGGGGGCGGGGGCGGGAGGGGGGCGGGTGACGCGGAGACCGAGGAAGGCACACGCCCTCCCTGCAAGCCGCCTCCTTCTTTCTTCTGACACTTTTTTACAAGACGTGTTCCTACCGATGTCAGAGAGGAAGGGAGAGGGAGAGAGAGGAACATCCACGGGGAGAGAGAGTCCTGGTCTGGCTGCCTTCTGCACGCCCCCCACTGGGGGTGGAGCCCTCAATCCCGGGCCTGTGCCCCGACCGGGCATCATTGTTCCTAGGTTGATGCTCAACTACCGAGCCACACCAGCCAGGCTTATTTCTGTAATTCTTTTTTTCTTTTTTTAATATATTTTATTGATTTTATACAGAGAGGAAGGGAGAGAAATGGAGAGTTAGAAACATTGATGAGAGAGTCATCGATTAGCTGCCTCTTGCACACCCCCTACTGGGGATATGTCCGCAACCAAGGTACATGCCCTTGACTGGAATCGAACCGGGACCTTTCAGTCCCCAAGCCGACGCTCTATCCACTGAGCCAAACCGGTCTCGGCTATTTCTGTAATTCTTTATCCAGTTCCCCTCTCCCTACATTTCGAGTTAGCACCTTTTTTTAAAAAATTTTTAAAAATATATTTTTATTGATGTCAGAGAGGAAGGGAGAGGGGGAGAGAGAGAAACATCCGTGATGAGAGAGGATCATGGATCGGCTGCCTCCTGGGCACGGAGCCTGCAGCCCGGCCTGTGCCCTGACCGGGGATCGAACCCTGACCTGCTGGTTCCTCAGCCGCTGAGGTTTTTGCCTTGGAAGCTTTGTTCTGCCATGAGCAGGCACTCTGTGCTTCCCTCCTCGGCTCCCGGTCCGTCTGTCCGTCTCCTCAGGGGCGAGCGGGGCCTCCCCCTGACCGGCTCCTCCTGCCCCCCAGGTTCGCCGTGGCGTTCACCGAGGCCATGCGGGCGGCCGCGTGCCGGCAGTGGGTACGTGTCCGGCCGCCCCCGGCTCCCGGGCGGTCCTCCCCGTGCCCTCCGGCCCCGGGCGGAGTCCCTGAGGCTGCTTCCCCGTCCCCACGGGTTTCCCGCTTCCACGGCCCCCCGTCCTGTTTCTGGAAGCCGCAGCCCTGGCCTCCGCGTTCACTGTTTCTCTCCTTCCTTCCCTCTTCCCACAGCCTCACGCCACGGACAAGATCTGTGTCCAGGGCCAAGGTGAGAGTTTCTCAACGTATTGGGGGGGGGGGGGGGGGAGATATTCTTACCATTGAGAGACAAGGACTCAGGAGTCCCGGGTTCGATCCCGGTCAAGGGCATGGACCTGGGCTGCAGGCACATCCCCAGTGGGGGGGGGGGGGGCGTGCAGGAGGCAGCCGGTGGATGTTTCTCTCTCACCGATGTCTCTGACTCTCTCTCCCTGTCTGTGAGGATCGATGAAATATATTAAAATACAAAGAAGAGAAAAGATAGTCTGGACGGTGCTGCCAGGCGATGCAGTGTGCCTGTCCAGGTTCCGTTTCCCAGAGGCGGCGGGGCGGCCTGTCTGAGTGGGTGGCCCTGAGGGCAGACACCGGTCTGGAGAAGCGGGGCTTGGGGACGGAAATGAGGGTGTTTCTACCCAGACTGTCCGAGTGCGGTTGTCAATGTTTTAGAAGCCTGCCACTCACACACATTTACACACACACACACACACACACACACACCAACCTTATTATTGCATCGCTTAGCATTAAAAACATACACACTTATTGATTTTTAGAGAGAGAAGAAGGGAGAGGGAGCGAGAGAGAAAGAAACATCCATGATGAGAGAGAACCATGCATCGGCTGCCTCCTGCACACACACCCTCCCCCCCCACCGCTGGGAATGGAGCCGGCAGCCCAGGCCTGGGCCCTGGCTGGGCATCGAACCCTGACCTCCTGGTTCCTAGGCTGATGCTCAGCCCCTGAGCCACGCCCCTGGGCCCTTACACAGGATTTTAAGGAAACAAACCTAGTGGCCCCGAGTCACTCTGGCCCAGACGTGAACTAATTCATTCTCTCTCTCTCCCTCCCTCCCCCTCTCTCTCTCTTTCTCTCTCTCTCTCTCCCCCCACTCTCCGTGGCCCAGGAATCGCCACGGCTCCCAACGCCGCCTTCGCGTGGGGCACCTTCCTCCAGCGCGCAGGTGAGGGCCTGCAGGGCGGGGCTCCGGAGCGGCTGTGGAGTCAGCGGGGCCCAGAGGCTCCCGGTCCGGGTGGGTGGGGGCGGGGGGGGGGACAGGAACGGCTGGAGGCAGAGGAGAAGGGGACAGGGTTCTGTCCGTTCTGGTGCCGCCGCGGCGCCTCCTCCCGCGGCCAGAGCCCCGGGCAGAGGAGGCGGCGGCGCTGTAGCCGCTGAGCCACACCGGCCGCCGCCCTCCGACCTCCCTCCGACCTCTCGCCCCGCAGGCATTCCCCAGAGCGCGGACGCCCTGCACGTGTTCCTGCTCATCTGCGGGCTGCGGCCCGTCAAGGACCCGCTGTTCCTGGTGGACGCCTTCGCGGGTACGTGGCCGCGCGGGGCCCCGGCTCCGAGTCCCGGCTCCGAGTCCCGGCTCCGAGTCCCGGCTCCGAGTCCCGGCTCGGCCTCCGCACGGCGGGCAGCGCCGCTCCGGCCGGGCCTGTGGGGAAACCGCAAAGCGATGCTCTGTGGGCCCCGCCGTGGCTCCTCCCTCACGGGCTGTGCGGCCCCGAGGAGCGTTAACCTGGGAACTCGGAGGTCAGGGTTCGATTCCTGCTCAGGGCACAGGCCCGGGTTGTGGGCTCCATCCCCAGTGGGGGGCATGCAGGAGGCAGCCGGTCCATGGTTCTCTCTCCTCATGGATGTTCCTCTCTCTCTCTCTCTCTCTCTCTCTCTCTCTCTCTCTCTCCCCCTCCCTCCCTCCCTCCCTCCCTCCTTCCCTCCCTTCTTCTCACTTCCTCTCTGAGATCCATAAAAATATATATATTTTTTAAATCGCCGGGAGTTCTGCGGCCGCACGGACCTCACAGGCACGCTCCCGCGGCCGCTGGTGCGCTGGGCGTGGCGTCCGCGGCTCCCGGTCCCGTTACTCCTCGCCGCCCGATGAGCTAGGTGTGAGGCTCCAGGACCATCCTACCTACCCAAGAGCAAGAAACGTCAACGTTTTTACCTTCCATTTATTTTTACTTTTTAAATATATTTTTATTGATTGCAGAGAGGAGAGAAGAAGGGGAGAGAGAGAAACATCCTTGAGAGAGAATCATCGATTGGCTGCCTCCCGCATGCCCCCCCAGTGGGGACGGAACCCACAACCTGGGCCTGTGCCCTGGACCGGAATCGAACCCGGGACCTTTCAGTCCACAGGTCGGCACTCTATCCATTGAGCCACACCGGCCAGGGTCACGTTTTTGCCTTTTAAACCACCCCGTTTACACGGCCGCCGGGGGGAACCCCGGAAGGTGAAATGGCTCAGAGACAAGGCCAGTGTGTCCGGCTGGGACGGGACCGTCTCTAACGTGTCTCCCCCTTTCCCCCCCAGAATGGCACCGGGAGGAGCCCGGAGCGTACCTGGTGATCGTGGGCCCCGAGGTGAGCTGGCCCCACGGCCGGTGTGAGGGGGACGGAGACAGGAACGGCGCCGCCTTCACGCTCCCCCAGCTCCCCCCAGCCCCCCCTTCCCCTCCCCCAGCCCCTCCCCCAAACCCCCCAGCTCCTCCCCTCCCCCGGCTTCCCCCCCAGCCCCCTCTCCCCTGGCTCCCCCCTCCCCCAACCCCCCCAGCTCCCCTGCCCCCTTCCCCTCCCCCAAACCTCCAAGCCCCCTCTCCCCCGGCTCCCCCCCTCCCCCGGCCCCCGTAGTAACAGGAAGCTGCCGTGCTGGTCCCGGTGTTTCACGCCTTGTGTCACACTCACACATACAAAGAACATTCTGTCAGTTCCCGTTCAAATTACATTCACTGTTAATAACACTGCAGCATGGGGGGGGGGGAAGGGGGAGAAGCAGGCAGAGAGGCAAGGGGAAGGGGGTGGGGGAGAGGCAGGAGGAGGAGAGAGAGGGAGGAGGAGGGAGGAGAGGAGGGGGAGGAGGGAGAGGCAGGGGGAGGGGGTGGGGGGCTGTGCAGCAGAACCAGTCTCTTGGTGACAAGTGCACGCTGCAGCCTCCCACTGACAGGCCCCTGGTCCCTGCCCCCCCCCAGCCGACACAGGGTCCAGAGGCAGCCCCCCGGGCCTGCCCCGGGCTCCAGACTCGGACCCACAGCCCACGGGAGGGTGTTTCTCCCCCGGTGTCTGCGGGGCAGAGCCGGCCGGGCCCCCCCGGCGCCCTCAGAGAGGCGGGCTCTCCCGGCTCCGCTCACTGTCCGGTCTCTATAGGTGGACCCCGTGTTCACGAGGGAGGTCAAGGCCAAGGTGGAGAGGTGAGCGTCCGGAGGGGTTAGCGGGAGGGGGACCCCGTGGCCAGCACTGCCCCCGTCCCCCTGTCTCCACGGCAACGAGCCCGGCGTTCCTCACGGCTCCTCTCCACCCCGCGCCGGCCGGTGCTGCAGGGCGGCGGGCGTGCGGCTGCTGCCCGAGATGCCCCAGGCCGACCTGCACGCGGCCGAGAAGAACTGCCTGGCGCTGGTCAACAGCTCGCTCTCCGAGGGCATGTCGGCGGCCATTCTGGAGGTAACGCTCCCGGCCCCCCTCCTCCCCTCCCTCCCTCCCTCCCTCCTCCCCCTCCTCCCCTCCCAGGACAGGCCGCGTCTCCCTCACGTCTCCCCAGGAGCCCGGGCGGACAGCACCGATGTCTTGATTCATTTAATTTATTTTCCCAGATGCATTTTTTAAAATTGGTTTCAGGGAGGAAGGGAGAGGGAGAGAGAGAAACATCCGTGATGCGAGAGAATCCTGGACCGGCTGCCTCCTGCACGCCCCCTACTGGTGGGGATGGAGCCTGCACCCTGGGCCTGTGCCCTGACCCGGAATTGAACCCGGGACCCTGCAGTCCTCGGGCCCACGCCCTAACCACTGAGCCACGCAGCCAGGGCGGGGCCCACACGGTCTCCTCGCCCGCCCGCCCGCCCGCAGGCCATGGACCTGGAGGTGCCGGTGCTGGCCAGGAACATCCCGGGCAACGCGGCCGTGGTGCAGCACGGGGTCACCGGGCTGCTGTTCTCCAACCCTCAGGTAACGGGTTCGAGGGGCGGGGCGGTGTGTCATGTGTCTCCACACCCGGCACGTCAGCGCTCAGCGTCCGGGTCACGGTCAGGGTCACCCCCCCACACACAGCGGCTCTGCTGTGACCTGAGGGGCCGCTGGACGCCCCTCCAGAGACAACCTGGGGGCCCCTCGGGGTCCTGCCCCAGCGGCCATCTGCTGGGCCAACGAGGGAGGACACCACGGGCGGCCACTCGGCATCTAGCCCCGGGTTTGCATGGCGGCCGCCCCTCCTGCAGGCCCCCGTCCTCCCGGGGGAAGGCGAGGCGCTGACGCGGGCCCTGCCGTCCCCCCCTCCCCGGTGACCCCGTTTCCCCCGCTTCCTCCCGGACAGGAGTTCGTGCAGCTGGCCCGGAGGCTGGTCCGGGACCCGGAGCTGGGCGCCAAGCTGGTGGCGCGGGGCAGGGAGTACGTGCGGACGCGGCACTGCTGGCGGGCGGAGCGGGACACCTACCAGCGCCTCGTCCGCTCGCTGGAGGGGGGCGCGGCCCGGCCGGCCTGCTGACCAGCGCCCCGCCCCCCTTTTGACGCGTCTGCCGGGCGCCGGGGCCCGGGTCCCCTGTCCGGGCCTCCAGAGGGAGGACGGGCCGTGGAGTCTGGAAGGGGGAGACGCCTGGCCGCGGCCTCGATGGGCAGGAAGCTGGACGCTGTCCCTGGTGCTGACCGCCCAGATCCCGGCTTCGGGGCACCGCGTGTCCCCCTCGACACACGTGTTCTTATCCACCCGCACCCCGGCCTCGTGTCCAGGGTGCGAGCATGTTTTTAGGAGAATAAAGTGTGTGGTCAGCAGCCTGCTAAGCTCCCCTCTCTGTGGTTAACGGGCAGGTAAGGCCCCACCCACGGCCGGGCCCCGCCCCCTGCCAGGGTCCCGCCCACCACCCGGTCCCCAGCGTTTTAAAAGGCGACGGAAGACCTGAGCATCTAATACAGAGAGATTTAAACCCAAACCACTAGTCTAAGGCCCACGGAGAGGCGTACACAAATGCTTTTCTTTTTTCCCCCCCTAATATATATATTTTTATTGATTTCAGAGAAAAAGGAGGGGGAGAGAAAGAGAGAGGAACATCCATGATGAGAGAGAACCATGGATGGGCTGCCTCCTGCACGCCCCCTGCTGGTGGGGATGGAGCCTGCCAGCCCGGGCTTGTGCCCTGACCAGGAATCGAACCCTGGCCTCCTGGTTCCCGGGTGGAGGCTCCACCCGGAGCCGGCCCGGCGGGGCGGACCAGGCTCACGTTTGAGGTGACGGTGTTGCCTGGCCCGTGGGTGATGTTCTAGCTGTGGCAGGGGCCCCGCCTTAGGCTGAGGAGCCAGGATGCCTGGGCGCCAAGGCGGTGGGGGCCGCGGTGTGTCGCGCGGAGACACCACCCCCTCCAGCCGTCACACCGTGTCTCTCTCATCCGGGAACAGGAGCTTCGTTGCTGGCGCGGTGAGTCACCGGCCGCAGCGGAGCATCCGCTAATGAAGCGTTTCACGCCGCCCGGCTCCGGGAGCGGGGAGAGAGCAGAGCCCCGCCCCCGGCTGTCAGTCCCGGGAGCATTCTGCTCCTCCCCGGAGCCGGCGGCCCCTCCGGGCCCGTTATCCGCCGGAAGCAGACGCCGGCCTAGGGGGGGAAGCATGGGGGGAGGAGGACACGGCCGGCCCTCCGTGCATGGGGCCGGAGTGAGGGACGTGGTCAGTGCGGGCCTTGGTCTCTAGGCTTCTCTCCGCCATGATCACCCCCGTTGCGGCCGCCACCCTGCCAGGAACATCCTGGGAACATGGCTGGGTCTCGAGGGGCCGCTGGAACCCGTCACACCCCGGCAGCCAGCAGGCGGCCCCGAGGGCCACAGGGCATTGCAGTCCGTCCTCCTGGGAGCCCAGAGCTGGGGGGAAACGGGGGAGGCGGGGGCGGAGAGGAGAGGACGGCCCTTTGGCCTGCGTTCCATCAGCCAGCGGAAAGCGGGCCCTGCGGGGGGGGGGGGGGGTCACTCCTGTGGCTCCGAGGATGGGTGGCCCGCGAGGAATGGCATTGCTCAGAGGTGAGGGGCTCCCCTGGTCGGCTCTTGCCATGTCGTGGCCGTCCAACCGTGACGCTTTGGAGGAAGCCCTGGGGTGTCTGGGAAAGCCCTCGGGTGTCCACGGAAGCCCTGGGGTGTCCAGGGAAGCCCTCGGGTGTCCAGGGAAGCCCTCGGGTGTCCTTGGAAGCCCTCGGGTGTCCTCCGAAGCCCTTGGGTGTCCTCGGAAGCCCTGGGGTGTCCTCGGAAGCCCTCGGGTGTCCTCGGAAGCCCTCGGGTGTCCAGGGGAGCCCTCGGGTGCCCAGGGGAGCCCTCGGGTGTCCTCGGAAGCCCTCGGGTGCCCAGGGGAGCCCTCGGGTGCCCAGGGGAGCCCTCGGGTGTCCTCGGAAGCCCTCGGGTGCCCAGGGGAGCCCTCGGGTGCCCAGGGGAGCCCTCGGGTGTTGAGTCTCTGCTGGGAAGGGGGTGAGATTCTCTCTCTCGCCGCTAGGGGGCAGCACGCGGCTGGGCTTGGTCCAGGGGATTCTCGGTGCAGGGATTTTGAATCTGCGGCCCCAGTGGCAGGGCCGCGGGTGGCTTTGGGGTCTGCTGTGGCAGCTCCTTGCCCAGGCCCTTCCGGCCGCCGTGGGCTCTCGGAGCTCCTCGGGCCTCCCCGACAGCGGGTCCGTTTCTGCTGCTTGTGACCAAGAAACCCGCCCGCCCGCCCCCAACAAGCTTCTCAGCGGAACACGCCACGGGCTTTGCGCTTTGCAGACACCCTGCCTCCATGACACCTTAGCCTGGGTTCACACGCTGGCCACCGGGAAGCAGACCTGCCCTCGGGGACGGAGCAAGGAGAGATGCCGAGGGAATCCCCCCGGGGGCCCGCACTCAGCCGTAGCCCCCAAACCCCCCGCTGCTCTGGTGGCCCCACAGGAAGAGACCTCGGACCCGCGGGCACAGCGTGTGTCTGACTGAGCAGCTGCCGTGGCCGGGGAAAGGCAGACACTGGGGCCAGGTGCCGCGCCGGCTTGCACGCCTAGCTCTGACCCTAAACTCTCCCGTGCTTCACCCTCTCTCTGCTTTTTTTTTTCTTTCTTTTAATATATCTTATTGGTTTTTTACAGAGAGGAAGGGAGAAGGATAGTTAGAAACATTGAAGAGACAGAAACATCCATCAGCTGCCTCCTGCACACCTCCTACTGGGGATGTGCCCACAACCAAGGCACATGCCTTAACTCTGGAATCGAACCTGGGACCTTTCAGTCTGCAGAACGACGCTCTATCCACTGAGCCACACCGGTTAGGGCCTCTCTCTGCTTTGGTGTCTAATCTGTAACCAGGGACTTAATGATTAGCGCTGCCGGGTGGGGCCGATGATACATTGTATCTGTGAACGAAGGGATACAAACTTGCAGCCGCTCCCAGACAGGTGGTTGGGCCGTTCGGAGTCTCACAGCTGGGATTCGGAGCTCGCATTTGGGCTCAGGGGCCCCCTGAGTCCTGGGCAGGCAGAGCACCCCGCCCTCCCACCCTGCCACCCTCCCCCATTTCCCTCGGGGAGAAAGGAACCTGAACAGACTCTCACTGGCCTGGGTGTCTCCAGGGCCTGGTCCCTGCAGGACACCTGGTGGCTGTTACTGCGTGCGGGACTGTTCTCCACCTGGCTCGCCCCCAAGCGGGGGAGCAGGGGCAGGGCTCTCTTGCACGCCCCCTGCTGGCGGGGAACGGGAACCCCAGCCCGAGGTGCACCTGACCCAGTGCCACGTGGACTAACCCAGGTGATGAAGCTGCCTGCATCCCAGGGTCAGGTCAGAGGAGGAGCCGAAACCGGTGTGGCTCAGTGGATAGAGCGTCGGCCTGCGGACTCAAGGGTCCCAGGTTTGATTCCGGTCAAGGATGTGCACCTTGACCATGGGCACATCCCCAGTAGGGGTGTGCAGGAGCAGCTGATCGATGTTTCTAACTCTCCTGCTCCCTTCCTCTCTGTAAAAAATCAATAAAATAAAATAAAAAAGAGGAGGAGCTGGCATCCTATTGAAGGTGGTGCTCGCAGGAGACACAGCCCGCCGTTTGCTCAGCCTGTCCCACCAGCGACACAGGGACTGAGACACACATCTGGGACCCCACCAGCCTGGCCTCACCACTCAGGGCCGGAGAAGCTGGCCCTGAGCCTGGAGATGGGCCCGTGGACCGCGCCCAGGCCCGATTCTGCTCCTCGGGGCCGCCTCCCGTGTCCCGTCACTCCGGAGCCCGGCAGGACACGCGTGTGCCCCCCTGCGCTCCTGCCACCAACATGCAGGCCCCCCCGTAGCCCGTGTCCCCCAGCGTGCTGCCACGAGGGGGGTCCGTCTCTCTGGGGCCCCTGAGCGAGGGGGCGAAGGCGCTACGTGTTGACCCCATAGGAGACAGAGCAAGCCTGGGCTCCCGGCTCCGTGTCCGGAGCCCCAGTGTCCGGCCAGCGGTGTCCGCTCTGGCCCCGCTGCTCACACCCCTCTGCAGCCGGCCGGCCGGCGGTCAGCGTGGGCCACGGCGGCGGCATGGCGCCCGCGGGCTCCCGGGGGCCCGGGGCACAGGGTGCAGAGCAGGGGCTGCGTCCTGGGAGCCCCGGCCCGCAGGCCCTGAGTCCTCCCGAAGCTGCCTTACCCAGAGCTGACCTTGGGCGGCCGCGCAGCAGACACAGAGGGTGCCAGACGCTGCGAGGACGGCGATCGATCAGGCCTGCAGGGAGGCGGCGGCGGAGTCGTAAATGCTTATTAATGGCCTGGGACGCGGAGTCAGAATCCACAGCCTCCCCCCGGGGTGGCCGGCTGCCTGGCCCGGCTGCGGGTCGGAATAAAGGGTAGTGGGGGGAGGGGGCTCTTATTACTATTTTTAAAATATATATTTTTATTGACTGAAGAGAGGAGGGAGAGAAAGTGGGGATCGATCCTGCAACCCGGGCCTGTGCCCTGACCGGGAATCGAACCATGACCTCCTGGTTCCTAGGTGGATGCTCAGCCCCTGAGCCACGCCTGCAGGTCCCTTTGGCTTTGGGGCCTGAGACTAAAGGCTCTGAGGGACCAGGGCCTCTAGGGACTTGCCTCCTGCTGCGGTTACCCGGATGCAGTGAGGGGCACAGGGTGGGGGGCGAGCTCCTCGCTGGGGGCGGATTGCGCTCAGGGCCGGATCTACATATCAGCATGCGCGCCGCAGGCTACGGGTCCGCCCCGTCGCCGTCAGCGGGCGGAGA
Source organism: Pipistrellus kuhlii (assembly GCF_014108245.1). NCBI lineage: Eukaryota > Metazoa > Chordata > Mammalia > Chiroptera > Vespertilionidae > Pipistrellus > Pipistrellus kuhlii. The sequence continues at coordinate 1,105,003 of NW_023425578.1, forward strand.
ATTCCCATGGCTCGTATTGACCGTGTCTGTGCTCCGACCGGCCTGGAGGCCAGGGAACTGTTTGCGAAGCCCGCAGAGTGTTCAGTCCTAAGTGCTGGGGGGAGAGGGAAGGCCCCTGGGCTGGGAGCGCCCCACCTGGCGGGGGACACGGGGACAGCACCTCCCCTCCCCCCCCCCCCCCCCCACCCCACGCACCACTTCCCCGAGGAGTGCGGGCAGGGGCCCCGCAGGTCACCCGCGGCCCTGCCTCCGGGGAGCCCCTCTCCTGCCTGGAGGGGCGCTGAGACCCAAGGGGTGGCCAGGGCTGTGTGGAGGCTGATGGGTCTGCCCTGCGCTCGCTCTCTCTCTCTCTCTCTCTCTCTCTCTCTCTCTCTCTCTCTCTCTCTGTCTGCACTGGGGACGGTCAGGGAAGGGGCTGGTGCGCATGGCCTGGGTGTGTTACGGTTTCGAGTTGGTTACATGTTGGGGGGGGGAGTTCGGTCACCTCTTTAGCAGCCCAGCGCCCGCCGGTCCCCTTGTAGGATTGTTGTTGTTGTTGTTGTTGTTGAGAGACACATGGAGGTGAGAGACATATGACGGGTTCCCCCTCGAGTGCAGAGTTAAACATGCAACCCAGGTCAGTGACCTTGACTGGACTCAAACCCTGGACCCTTCAGTCTGTGGCCATCGCTCTAGCCCCTGAGCCACATGGCTAGGGCTCCCCTTGTAAGTTTAGCTGCCCGGGGCCTTCACCCAGAGGCTGTGGCCCTGGGGTCCCCGGCGCCCCCAAAACCTCATGCCGAAGGCCCAGCCCCAGCTCCGGGGTCCTTCTTTGGAAGCGGGGCCTCCGCGGGTGCACCCGTTCCGATGGAGCCGCACTGGCCCTCGCCCCCCGACTTCCAGCCTCCAAGGGGGGGTGTCTATGGGCCACGCCCCGGGGCGTGGGCCTCGGTGGGGCGCCCAGGGAAGCGATGCCCGTGGGGGGCCAGGGTGTGGGCAGCTCAGGGCAAGGAGAGGCCGCGGGAAGCTGGGGCCGCCACTGGGGGGCGCTGGCGGCCTCCTTCCCACGGGCTTGGGGCCTGGTCCCAGGTGACAGGTGCACCTCACCTCCCGGCAGGAGGCCCCAGGTGGCAGCAATGAGGGCCCGAGGCAGGTGGGGAGACAGCAGAGCGCCGGCCTCATCGGCGGGGAGGGGCGCCCTGTTGGAGGAGCCGCGGCGGGCCCAGTCTCTCCCCTCCTCCCCTCCTCCCCTCTGGGCACAGGCTGCGGGCAGGACGTCCTCCCCCACATCCCTGACTGTCCTGGGGACACACCGCGGCCCCCGCCCGCCCCCCGGAGACGTGGCCAGGAGAATTATCCCCCCAGTTTAAGAAAAGGGGCGGGGCTTGCGCTCTGGGTCCAGTGTGGGAGCAATCCGGGCATCCTGCCTGGAGGTGGCGGCAGCAAACCCGCTGTCTTCAGTCAGGGACGCTCAGGTGGGAGCGCCCTTTGGCTGGAGTGTCTGAATGTTACAGAGGCTCCCACATCCAGATTTTATTTTATTTTTTGGGGGGTGAAATGGGCCAGGTGCTCGACATTGGCTCGTCCTTTCTGCAATTCACAGCGACAGCCAGGAAAGGACCCCCGCGCAGTTACTCCCCCTCGCCGCCCCCTCCTGGCTGCAGGTGCAGCGCGCAGGCCCGGGCCTGTCCCGGTCACAGGTGGGCACACAGTAGGTGGTCAGGCAGCGCCCCTGGGGAGACGCGGAGCCGTTCGCACCTGGAGGGCGTTGGGCGCAGCTGCCTGTTCTGTGGCCCCGCCCCGGCCGCACTGCCAGAGGACACTGAGGTCCGGCGTCTGCGCCCGGATCAGCACCCGGCCAGGGGCACACAGGAAGCCGCCCCTGAGAGGGCGCCAGAGCCCAAGGCAGGACAGCGCCACGTCCCTGCCGGCCAGACAGAGGCCGGGGCCGCCCGCCATGGCTCTCCGAGCCCCGTCCCTCAGCCGGCGCGGAGCGGAGCCCCGGGACTGATCCGAGAGACCCTGGGGCGGGAGGATGCGGCCTGTCACCCGCCTCGCGGTGCCGGGCGCGGGGGTAATTGCATTGCGCTCCGGGACCCTGCGGCCGGGAGGTCGGGCTGAGGAAGCCACAGTGTGGCCACCCTGGGGACCGCCTGCCCCACGCCAGCCCCGCAGGGTCAGCCACAAACCCGCGGGGGCCGACTCGCCCGCCAGCCAGAGGGTTTACAAATAAACACATGTGAGCCCTGCGGCCTGCCCGGCACAGTGTCTGCTCCGGGGGGGGCGGGGGGGGGGAACGAAAGCACGTGGGTGAGCCCGGAGGAGGAGGGGGACCGCGACACCCAAAGGGGCCACAGTGAACCCCCAGGCGGAGGAGTGAGGCAGCTGGGGGGGCCTAAGGGGCAAGCCCAGAGCTCAGCTACAGGCAGAGAGCGAGGGAGATGGGGGGCGGGAGGGAGATGGGGGGCGGGAGGGAGATGGGGGGCGGAGGGAGATGGGGGGCGGGAGGGAGATGGGGGGCGGAGGGAGATGGGGGGCGGGAGGGAGATGGGGGGCGGGAGGGAGATGGGGGGCGGGAGGGAGATGGGGGGCGGGAGGGAAACTCACATAGAGACACTGAGGAGAGGCGGGAGGAACTAGAGAGGGAATTGGAGAGAGCCAGCGACAGAGGAGGCGGAGGGAGACAGCCCTGGTGTGAGGTGTGGCCGGACCTGCTGCGTTCCCCTCCCCCTCCCCCCCGTTTGCCCGCCAAGTCCCTCTCCCCTCGGTGGGCACAGCCTGGCCCCTGAGGGACGCCCAGGCGTCCGGGGCCACCCCCGCCTCGCAGGCTCTCGTGCGCACAGACCCCCTCAGGAGCTGTGGTCGCCCCGCCCGCTCTCCGAGGCCGCGGGCTGTGCATTCTTCCCGTGTGCCAGGGGCAGCGGGCACAGGCTCCCTGCCCGACCGCCCTGCACAACGAGTCCCAGCCCTCCTCCCCCTGCCCAGGCCACAGGGCAGCCGTGTCCACGGCCCCGGCCGGGGACCCGCGTCCCTGTCCGACATCGCTGTCCGCCTCCTCCTTTCGGGGAATTTGGGATCGAGGTCAGCATGGATCCTCGCGACCACTGTCCACGCTCAGACCAGCTCCTTCCGGGCAGCCGGCCTGCAGTGCAGCCGGGGGCCTCCTCCGGGACCCCCACCTGGGAGCCCGCAGAGACCCCGGGAGACCGGTGCATGCTGGGAGCTGCCCGCGGCCGCAGGGACCGGCCCCTGGAGCGGCGTGGGCGGGAGGGCGCCTCTGAACACGGTGCAGCTGCTGCAGGGAAACCTCGGTTCTCAGGGTCTGAGTGAGGTCTGGGCCCGCGCCCCGGCGGGCAGGGGAGGACGCCCTGTCCGTCTGTGTGTCTGTGTGTCCTGGGCACCGGCTACGAAGGTGCCGTGGCTGCCACGCGCCCTGGGGTGCCTCTGCCTGGCTCTGCCGACCCGCCGGCCCCGCTGGCCCTGCCTTTGGGAGATCATGGCCCCTGACCTTGCCTCCCAAGGCCAGCGGGCCCCCCTCCTAGCAAGACGTGCCCCCCGGGTCCCACCACCCGCGTCCCCAGTGACCCCTTCTGCTCGACCCCAGGTCAGCGTTCCGCCATCGTCCAACACGGAGCGGCGGGCCCGCGCGGATTTCACACCCGATCCCCTGATTAGAGGGCGGGGGCGGGGGGGAGGCGCTCGTCCCTGGAGGCTCCCAGACGCTCAGAGATCCAGGATGCTTTTCTCTCCCCCGTTTCAACCATCCCGCCACGCCTGCGCCTCACCACGGACGGGACGCTGGACAGGGGGACCCGGGCGTCCGGAGGGACCAGGCCTCTGGACAGTGAGGCCTGGGTCTGGTCCTGTCGGTCCTTCCTCCCGCTGGCGGGGCACCCCGGCCGCCCGCCCGTCCCCCCATTAAAGGCGAAAAGGTGAGTGAGAACCGCTGTTCGCGCGCGCACACGCGTGTGGGCTACGCGTCCTCCCGGAGGGTCCCGTCCACGTGGCCCCCTGCGTCCCGCTCCGCAGCGTCCAGGGCCCTGCAGACCCAGGCCGCGCCTTCCTCGCCGCCGGTCCCCGGGGCGCCCGCGGGACCCCTGTCCTCGGGGGAGGCGACGGAGGAGAAGGTGGTGAAGGTCACCCTCCTCCGCTTGGACGTGGGGGACGCGGGCGGCCCGCTCTCCCCGTCGTCGCCCCCGTGGGTGCCGCCCGCGGGCCCAGACCCGCACAGCCCCGGGCCGTTGGCGCTGTCCAGGGTGCTGAGCAGGAGCCGGCTCTCCTCGGCGTCCAGGCCCCTGTCCGCGGTGCTGACCAGCGGCGCGTCCGGGGCGAAGGGGAGGCGGCTCTCCAGCAGCCCCGCGCCCGGGCCCAGCCCCACCCAGTCGTGCGCGTGGCTCAGTCCCTCCTGCTCCTCCAGCGGCAGCTGCTTGCGCCGCCGGAACTTGAGGGCGAAGGCGGCGCAGTTGGCCAGGAAAACCAGGATGGCCAGGCAGAAGGCGGCCAGCAGCGCGTACATGCCGATCTCCAGGTCGCCCAGCCCCTTGGAGGCCTGCGCCGGGTCGCTCGCGTCCGTGTTCGTGTCGCCGTGGCTCCCGGGGGACTCGGCCTGGGCCGGGGAGCCGGGGAGGTGGGTGGGTGCGGTCTGCAGGCTGCCCAGGCCCTCTGAGAAGCCCTCCCAGCCCTGGTCCCTCCGCAAGGCCGACCGCTCCGTGGTCGCGGGCCCTCTCCCTCCTGCGGGGCCCACGGAGGCAGACCCGCTGCCGGGCGCCTGGCCCCCTGGCCCGTCCGGCTCCTGCGGGGGCCCGCGGGGCCGCCGGTCCGCCGGTCCGTGGTTGTCCAGGGGCGCGCCGGCCCCCGCGTGTCCGCCGCGGCTGGCGTTGGGGCGGGCGGCGTCCGTCTGGCCGAAGTTCACCCGGACAGCGGCGGTGCCCACGGCCAGCACGCCCCTCCGTGTGGCCCGCTGGCAGGACTCGCTGACAGACAGCTCCACCCGGACCAGCGCGCCCTGGCCCTCGGACTCCGCCACGACGACGGGCCACTGGGCGCCGGGGTCTTGGCGGATGGAGACCACGCGCGGGTCCGCGGAGGTGGCCGTCAGCGCGAAGTCTCCTGCCGCGTAGATGTCCAGCGGCGTGACCGCCCCGTCGCTGAACTGCAGCCAGCAGCTGAGGGCCGCCTCCTGGGGGAAAGCACCCGTTAGCCCGGCCCAGGCTCCGCGGGCACCGCGTCTCACAGACACACACACACACACACACACCCGACACACCACACCTATACATACACACACACACCTCACACAACACACCCCCCCACACACACCACACACACACACACACACTCACACACACACACCCCACACACACTCACACACACACACCCCCACACACACACACATTCACACACACACACACACACACCCCCCACACACCACACCTATACATACACACACACACCCCACACAACACACACACACCCCACACCACACACACACACTCACACACACACACACACCCACACACCCCACACACCACACACACACACACACACACGCACACGCGCACACACACACACACACACACGGTGCACAAACAACCTGACAGCAAAGGGGAGGCGTGTGAGCCGTGCGGAAGCAGATGTAAGAGCAGGAAGGAAAGTCCACTCTCACACGAGGTCACTGAACTGGCAGCGACAGCCCAGGGCCCCGGGGACACCCCACACCATGAGGCCACTACCTGCGTGCACAGGGAGGGTCACCCAAACTCCATGTTCTCCCAGGAGGCAATGGGTCTCACCTCTGAGGAGAGAGGCCTCTCACGTGTGCAAACCCCTGTTAACTGTGTGACCCCACCTGCACTCTGACCCCACCTGCACTCTGATCCCACCTGGGTGTGACCTCACCCGCACTCTGACCCCACCTGCACTCTGACCCCACCTGCACTCTGACCAGACCTGGGTGTGACCTCACCTGGGTGTGACGTCCCCTGGGGGTGACCTCACCTGGGGGATGACCCACCTGGGTGTGACCTCACCTGGGGGATGACCTCACCTGGGCATGACCTCACCTGGGGGTGACGTCCCCTGGGGTGGCCTGCCCGTGGACCCCCTCGGCGTCCTGCCCCGGTACCTGGCGGGGCCGCTGCAGCAGCTCCTGGGCGGTGGCCGTGGCGAGGATGGCTCTGTTGCTGCCGGGGCTGAGCTGCAGGGAGAGCGCCAGGCCGGCCACCACCTGCACCCCCAGGTCCGTGACGGCCACCTTCTCGTCCAGCACGCTGATGGTCTTCTCCGCCAGGATGGCGTCCGACAGGGGCGACAGGACCTGGGAGGGGACGCCGTAGCGGAGGAGCCTCTGGCGCCGCAGCTGCCCAGCGGCCGGAGGACGGGGCGGGGCCAGAGCGGGACGCGGGGATCTGCGCTTTCTGGGTCTGCTCCCCCAAACCGCACCCGCCTGGGACACCCCCGTCTCTGTGAATACCAGCGAGATGGGAGGACTGGACGGGGGACATGCCCCCGCACCAGGAGAGGACCTGCCGCATGAAGGAGGCGGAGGCCCAGCCGGCGGGGCCCAGGGGGTGAGCACCCCACGCACCAGGAGGCCAGGCTTCCATTCCCCACGCACAGGCCTGCTGCAGGCTCAGTCCCCGGTAGGGGGCGTGCAGGAGGCTCGATGTTTCTCCCTCATTGTTCTCTCTCTCTGTCTCTGTGTCTCTCTCTCTCTCTCTCTCTCTCTCTCTCGCTCTCTCTCTCTCTCCGATACAAACCTAATATTTAAAACACAGGGAAGGGAGAAGCACCCTCACCCGGGGGCCGTCTCACCTGCAGGGTGGTCATGCCGAGCTCCTGGCCCACCAGCACCCGCCCGCCCTGCAGCCGGGCGATGCGGGGCTCCTCCACCTGCATGAACTCCCGCACCAGCTCCGTGACGTCCACCTGCCAGTCGGAGCCCAGCAGGTGGGCCAGGGGGCCCCCAGGCTCAGCCGGTTCGGCCACAAACTGAGTCAGGATGCGCACCATGGCGTGCTGGTACTGCAGGGCACAGCCCCGGCCCCGCCTCTCCTCCTCTTCCTCCTCCTCGCTGTCCCGAGCTGGCCTGGCAAAGGGTCCGCTCAGTTTAGTGGGTCCGGACTCCGTGGGCCAGTGGTCAGGGCTGCTTGAAAGGCGGGGCTGTGCGTGAGGGCGGGGCTTGTGTGGGTGGGGCGGTGCTGTGTGTGGGCGGGGCTTGCAGGAGGCAGGGCTGTGCGTGGGGGCGGGGCCGTGCATGGAGGCGGGGCTGTGGAGGGCGGAGCTGCATGGAGGGCGGGGCTGTGCATGGGGCGGGGCTTGTGTGGGCGGGGCTGGAGGGCAGAGGAGCTTGTGTGGAAGGTGGAGGGACTCAGTGGCGCCCAAAGTCGCCCCCTTCCCGCTGTCCCCCTCCGCCTGCTCCCATCAGCCCCTAGCACTGACTTGGGGTCCTGACGGGGCCCACCTGCTGTTGGGGGCGACGGGCACCCTCCAGCCCTTGATCTGGTTGAGCTCAGGGTCCGAGACCTCGATGTGCAGCGGCAGGCGGGGCGCCCACACGGTGAGGTGCAGGGGCGCGCTCAGGTGCTGGTAGGCGAAGGTCACCACGGCGTCCACCTGGCCCTTCATCTCCCTCCCGTTCACGAAGACCTGGTCGCAGCGGTCGGACACCTGGGGGTGGTGGTGCGGAAGGCCGTGAGTCCCCGTCCCACGGCCACGGCCATGGCCCACGGCCATGAGGGGAGGCGCTGCTGTGGTCTGTCCTGGGGCCTGTCCGCAGGGCGCCGCCGCCGGGGCGGGGCCGGGCCCCAGCACATCCTGGCGGACAGACAGCGAAGTGGTCCCCGCGGGAGCCGCGCGCAGAACACCAGTCCAGGCCCCACCCTCCTCCTCCAGCCCCTGGCCACCCGCTCATTCCCGGGTTCAAGGTTCCAACCCAGGGATGAGATGGAGAAATACAAGGTCTGGTGGAGCCCCTGAGGCCAGCTTCTCCCCTCTTGTTCCAATATGACCAGCTGTAGTCAGGCCAGCGTGGCTCAGTGGTGAGCATCGTCCTAGGAACCAGGAAGTCGGGGTTTCGTTCCGGGCCAGGGCCCAGGCCTGGGCTGCGGGCTCCGTCCCCGGTGTGGGGCGTGCAGGAGGCAGCCGGTCCGTGATTCTCTCTCCTCAGGGATGTTTCTCTCTCTCTCCTTTCCTCTCGGAAACAAACATGAACATCTCTTAAAGGAATACGCCCAGTGTGGGAGCCAAGGGTTTCCTCGCTCCCATGTCACCATGCCGACGGTGGGAAGGGGCCGTCCCAGCTCCCCGCCCGTCCCAGGCCCGAGCCAGAACCGCGGCCGACGTTTCTGACTCCGACGTGCACGGCCGGCACTATGAGAATTTAACGCCATCTCCTTTCTTCTGTGTGAATGCCGCATGAGTATAAATCTTCGTTAAACATCGCCAACACTTGTGGGGAAATTTATGTTCTCGTGTTCTGCTCTTTTTTTTTTTTTTTTTTCCAGCGAGAGCTAAGGATATTGAAATGCGTCCCGCCCTCCCCCCACGTCACCGCAGCCTCCGGGAATATTTATGTGCGTCCATCTCGGCGTCGCCTCTTCGGAATCAGTTTTTAACAGGGCCAAACGAGTAACGGCACAAACGTGGCGGCGAGGAACGCCGACTGCGAGGCACCTGGTGCCGCGCCCACAGCCCCGCTCGGCACCTGCTCAGACGCCGCGCCCGCCGAATCCTCGCCGGGAGTCTGGGGGGAGGCGCAGTGACCCCATCTTCCAGACGACAAGCTGAGGCACAAGGCCCCTCCCTGTCAGGGACGTGTCCCACCGGCTAAGGAACGAGACGACTTTGCCTCCCCCGTGGCGCCTGCGAACGTTTGTGTGTGCGCGAGAGGGTGTTTCCAGCTCTCTCTCCCTCTCAGCTCCTCTCTGAGGTCAATAAAATAGCCTCCTAGTGAATAAAGAGGTAATATGCAAATCAACCATCATGCCCTCTCACAAGATGGCCTCCCCCATGTGGTCAAAGATGGCTGCCACAAGATGGCCGGCAGGGGTGGGTAGTTTTGGGCCATGAGGCCAGCAAGGGAGGGTAATTAGTGTGTGTGGGGGGGAACCAGGCCTGCAGGGGAGGGTTAGGGGTAGGGTTGGGGATAGGGTTAGGGTAGGGTTAGGGTAGGGTTAGGGGTAGGGTTAGTATAGGGTTAGGGTAGGGTTAGGGGTAGGGTTAGGGTTAGGGTTAGGGGCAGGGTTAGGGGCAGGGTTTGGGCAGGTTAGTGTTAGGGTTTGGGCAGGTTAGGGTTAGGGTTAGGGTAGGGTTAGGGGTAGGATTAGGGTTAGGGTTAGGGTTAGGGTTAAGGTTAGGGTTAGGGGTAGGATTAGGGTAGGGTTAGGGTAGGGTTAGGGGTAGGGTTAGGGTTAGGGTTAGGGTTAGGGTTAAGGTTAGGGTTAGGGGTAGGATTAGGGTTAGGGTTAGGGTAGGGTTAGGGGCAGGGTTAGGGTAGGGTTAGGGTAGGGTTAGGGTAGGGTTAAGGGTAGGGTTAGGGTAGGGTTAAGGGTAGGGTTAGGGTGGGGTTAAGGGTCAGGGTCACAGTCACGGCTCCGAGCGGACAGGGAGGCGGCACCTGCCTTGATGACGCCTTCGTCGGACGAGCGGCACTCCACAGCGCGCGGCAGGGGGGCGACGGTGCCGTCCTGCTCCACCGAGACCACCGTCACCGGCAGGGCCACCGCCCTCCCCGTGAGGCCCCCCGTGTTCAGGATCTCCGCCTCCTGGAAGACCAAGAACAGGACCGGCCGTGAACCCTGACCCCCGCCGTGAACCCTGACCCCGGTTCCTGGTTCGATGCTCCGTCACTGAGCCCTGCCAGCCAGCGCTCTCCCCTTCCACAGGAATGGATGGCCTTACCTCGGTCACAGCCCGCGGAGAGCGGGTGACAGTGGAGAGAGGGCCGGTCACAAATGCACACGAGGTCACACCCCACCCCCCGTGGCCACCGGTTCCACTCAGGCCACACTTCCTATGCGGCTGACGATGCCCGAGGGTCCCCGGGACCCTGCAGAACATGCCATCAGACACCTCGTGGGACGCTAGGGTTCAACAGCGCCCCCTGGTGTTCAGGGAGGACAGGTGACCCCTGGCCCCTCACTGGGGGCCACTTTCTCTCATCTCAGCCGGTATGACCAGGTCCTGGATTGGAGTGCTCTCTCTCTCTCTCTCTCTCTCTCTCTCTCTCTCTCTCTCTCTCTCCCTCTCCTCTCTCTCTTTTATTTTTAAGTTCTTTATTGATTAAGGTATCACATATCTGTGGAGTCCTCTTTCGGCGGCTGATCATTTTCACAGACTTTCCTCTCCTCAGGAGACAGCGGGCTGACCCCGAGTGGCTGAACGGTGTGAGAGAATCACTGACCGCCGCCTCCTGCACGCCCCCTGCTGGGGGTGGAGCCGGCCTCCGGGCCTGTGCCCTGGCCGGGATCGAACCTGGTTTCTAACTGGATGCTCAGCCCCTGCGCCCCGCCGGCCGCTCCTCCCTCGTGTCGGGAGCGGCAGGCCCGTGCTCCGTGCCCGTGCCCAGTGACACACACCGCGTGTGCGTGCCCTCGGCGTGTGCCGGGACCGGCCAGGACCGCGCTGACACGGCGCTGACAGCAGCGGCGCCCCCGCCCGCCCGCCCCGCGGCGGGAGTGTGCGAGCGCGTGGGCGTGTGGGGGCGTCTGCACCTCCTGGGTGTTTCCTCTTTGGGTGAAATTTTTAAAATATATATATTTTATTGATTTTTTTTTTACAGAGAGGAAGGGAGAGGGATAGAGAGCCAGAAACACCGATAAGAGGGAATCGTCGACCAGCTGCCTCCTGCACCCCCACCCTTTCCCCTCACTGGGGATGTGCCCGCCACCAAGGTCCATGCCCCTGACCGGAATCGAACCTGGGACCCTTCCGTCCGCAGGCCGACGCTCTATCCGCTGAGCCACACCGGTCTCGGGGGTGTTTGCTCTTTGAACCCGGGGTGTGGAGGGGGGTGTCCTGCCTGTCTCTTCCCCTACATGGCTGCCCCCCTGTCCTGTCACGCAGCACAGGCATGTCCAATTGTCAAAGGAGACAGAACCGCCCCCCGGAGGGGAGCAGCCGGGGGCCGCCGGCTTCCCAGGCACGGAGATGAGAAATTAACTCAGCTGGACCGGAACCGACATCAAAGGGCTGCTCCTCCTGCATGGAGCGGTGTGTGGGCCCAGGAGGGGGTGTCCTCCTGGTTCACACTCCCCCATCACCCCCCCCCCCGCCCCGCAGAGGGCCTGCTGGGTGCGGAGCCCTCTCCTGACCTGAGGCCTCGGCCGGGAGCCCGGTCTGATTATCTATGCCGGCAGCCGGCCCGCGCCTCGGACCCGGGCCCCGGAGGCTCGCCCTGGAATACAGGATGAGTTTTTTCTCTCCTCCGCCAGACAACTTCTTAATTATGTTGTCCTCGGGCTAATGCGAGGGCGGATTCGCATGCCCGGAGTTCACGCTAATGAGGAGGGGGGAGGGATGCGTGAAGATTGCTCTGGGAGGCGGGGCGTCCCCCCTGGCGTTCGGCCGGACACGGTCGCCCTGCGGTGACCCCGGCCCAGCCCGCCTGGTCAGGGACGTGCTCCGTGTCTGTCCTCCGCCTCCTGGGGGTGGGGGGACGGGTGCCACCCGCAGGGGGCAGGTCGGCGTGGTGGCTGCTCCCAGGCGGCAGCCTGTCTGTCTCAGCCGGCGGTCAGGGCCGCGTCTCCGGGGTCCCAGCGGGCTGGCCCCTGAGGCTGGCCCCTGCCCTCGCTGAGTCGGGCGGAGAGGGGTCGCGGGAGCGCGGCGGGAAGGGAAGCCCTGCCAGGCCCTGCCGAGGGGCCGCGCTCAGGGACACGGACCCCCTGCCGCCGGTGAAGCTGGAGGGGCGAGTGTCCAGCAGAGCAGCGGGTGACCAGGACGTGCGGGGGCCACCCCGGTGAGATCGCCCCCAGCAGCTCGGTCTCTCCCCGGAGCACCCAGGCGCCCCGCCCGCCTGGCCTCTCCGCGGGGCTCCTCCCGCCACGGGCTTCGCTCTCAGCGCCCCGAACCGTAACCGGCGCCGTGGGTGCCCTGGGGCCGCGCACAGGACCACGGGCGCCATCATTCACGTGTCCTTCCGGGTCCCCATGGCGCACCCCAGTGCCCCGTCCCGTCAGCACCATGGACAGTGCGCTGCCATTTCCTCCTCCACCTCCTCTGCTGTCACCTCGTCAGCCCCGTGTCCCGGGGCCACGGGACCCCCCTTGCTCCTGCTCCGAGTTCTGTTCCCCGGAGCCCACTGCCCGCCCGGGCACCGACAAGGGCTGAAAGAGGTTTTTCATCCCACACAGACCCTACAAGGACAGCGCTTAGGGTGGGCGAGCAGAATAGTTTTTATTCACAGCGGCAGTGGGTGTGGGGGAAGCCCATTGCGGGGCCCGGTGTGAGCAGGCAGAAACGCCGTGGAATATTCTGGAAAGATGGTCTCTGTGTCGCCCGGGAGGGCTCTGGGGCGGGAGGGCCTGCCACGGTTCAGGCCCATTACGCAGGCTCAGTCGTTAGTGGGACGGGGAACCTCGTTAGACGCACATTAAGTGTGTGGTTAAGCCGTAGTGGAGACACTTGATGTTAATGACATGCTCGGTCCAATTAAGACTCAAACTGATGGCCACTCTCACTTTCCCTGAGAGCGGAACTGGGTACTGAGTTCCTCCCCCCCCCCCTCCGCCTAAGAACAGTCCTGGCCACGCTACGCCCTCTCAGCTGCTTCGTTAGGTGTAATGTGCGTTTTACAGAGTCACTGTCTTATTCACACCTCGGAGAGTTTGAATGAATTTAGATGGTTGTGCTGACAGCCCCACGGCCCAGGATAGGGACACCCCATCTGCCCCTCGCAGCCCCGCCGCCCGCCCGCCCGCCCCCTGGCTTGTGGCTCTGGACCCCTCCCCCCTCCCGGACGAGGCGGGTTCGCTGTGACCAGATGCTGTGAGCGGCTTCTGCACGGCTGTCCCTGAGGAAAGCTGGCCGGCCGTGTCCCATCTCTAAGAATTTAAACAGACAGCCCTGGCCTGTGTGGGTGGAGCATCGGCCTGCAGACTGAAGGGTCCCGGGTTGGATTCCCGGTCAAGGGCACAGGCCCGGGTTGTGGGCTCCATCCCCAGTGGGGGGGGGGGGGCATGCAGGAGGCAGCCGGTCAGTGATTCTCATCATTGATGTTTCTCTCTCTCTCTCCCTCTCCCTGCCTTTTATATTTTATAAAAATATAAAAATATTTTTTAAAGAGAGAGAGAGAGAGAGAGAGAGAGAGAGAGAGAGAGAGAGGGAGAGAGAGATGGCGGACGGCCCGTGTCCCCGCGGAGACCGCGCAGGCTGCCGGCGAGGGTGTCGCGGCCGAGACCTCGCTGCTGGGCGCGGGGAGGGCCGTCGCCGCGCGCCCTCGCCGTAGCCCGAGGCTGGCCCGCGACTGGAGGAACGTTTACTCGCGAGCCTGTTCTGTCTGCGCGCAGCCGCTCTCAAAGGATGAGCACGCCCTGGGCGATGTGGGTTTTCTCAGTCTCTTTTCTCCGCCCGGAGAGTCTTTTAACGCGCTCTGAGCAGCCCCTTCCCGTCCCCTCAGGTCGCCGTCAGCCAATCCGAGCCGCCGGCAGGGGGTCCCTGAGCCGCTCCCTGGGGGTGTCTGTGTGTCTGAGCTCAGAGGGTGGGGGGTATTTTAAAGGGCGACAGTAGCCCTGGCAGGTGTGGCTCAGTGGATAGAACATCGGCATCGGCTTGCGGACTGAAGGGTCTCAGGTTGGATTCCCGATCAAGGGCACAGGCCCAGGCTGCGGGCTCCATCCCCAGTGGCAGCCGATCCGTGATCTCTCTCATCATGGATGTTTCTCTCTCTCTCTCTCTCTCTCTCTCTCTCTCTCTCTCTCTCTCTTTCTCTCTCTCTCTCTCCCTCTCCCTTCCTCTCGGAAATCAATCAATCAATCAATCAATCAATATAAAAAGTCAGGAAACAAAACTCAGGCCATCATGGGAGCATTTGGGCATCCATCAGGCTGCCAGGCAGAAGCAGTCAGGGACCATCAGGCAGGTGTTGGGAGCCAGCAGTCCTGGATTGTGAGAGGGGTCCCAGGCTGGAGAGGGTGTAGGCTGTGCTGAGGGACACACTCCCCACCCCCACCCCCACCCTGAGCACGAACCTCATGCCCCAGACCTCCAGCGGCCATCTAAAGCAGGGCTGTGCCCTCCCCCGGCTCCGGGGCAGGATCTGGAACACCCGTCCCGGTCCGCGCTGAAGGATGACGGGCCTGGCAGGCCCCCCCCCCCTCCGCGTGGGGGAGGGTCCGTTCGCGGAGCCGATGGATGTTCCCGGCGAGGATGCGAGCCAGGCCTGGCTCTGCCGAGCGGGATGCCGCGGCCCCGAGGGTGCGGGCGGCGCGGATTGGCCTCCAGACGCCGCTAATTGCCTCCCCCATTAGCGGCGGTAATGGCCGGGCGCCCCGTAAGGAAACCCCGCCGGCGCCATAAGGCGGGCGGGCGGCATGTTTAATGGTCTCATTAGGACGCAGCGAGGCAGCCGGCAGAAAGGAAGCGCCCGTGACACCTCCTCAGCCCGGGTTTACGAGGACGCAGTTGGCCAAAGCCGGTGTGGCTCAGTGGGTAGAGCGTCGGCCTGCGGACTGAAGGGTCCCGGGTTCGATTCCGGTCAAGGGCATGGACCTTGGTTGCAGGCACATCCCCAGTAAGGAGTGTGCAGGAGGCAGAGGATCAATGTTCCTCTCTCATCGACGTTTCTAGCTCTCTGTCCCTCTCCCTTCCTCTCTGTAAAAATCAATAATATATATACTTTTAAAACCCATTCTGGCCCTGCCGGCATGGCCCAGTGGTTGAGCATTGACCTGTGAATGGGGAGGTCACGGTTAGATTCCTGATCAGGGCACCATCCCCAGTAGGGGGTGTGCAGGAGGCAGCGGATGGATGTTTCTCTCTCACCGATGTTTCCAGCTCTCTATCCCTCTCCCTTCCTCTCTGTTAAAAAAAAAATCAATAAAGTATATATTTTTTTAATTAAAAAAGAAAATGAAACGAGTCCTCTTCGCAAGAAGCCCTCCTCAAGGCGGCGTGGGGGTGACCTTGGGGAGCGCCCGGCCTGTGCCCTCCCTGCGGGGAGCAGGGCTCACCCCGGAACCGGTCCATCTGGCCGCGGCTCTCGGAGGAAATAAATAACCCGTGTCATGTCGGAGAGACACAGCAGAGCGCGAGGTCAGGATTAGGGCTGCCAGCCGGCACCGGTTACAGCTCCCCGAGGGCCCTCGGGCCCCAGGCCCTCTGTGAATGCCACCCCGAGCCCGGGGCGCACCAGCGGCCTGGCCCTCAGACCGGCTTCTGCTCAGCCCCGGCCGCCCCTGGACAAAGCCGGCTCAGGGCCGCCCCGCGGGGAGCTGCCCCACGTGGGTGCCTCCGGGCCTGGGGTGGACAGGGCGCGGCTGAGTCTGCCTGCGTCTGCCTCCGGGACCTGCTGGCCACCCCCGGAGCGCTGGCTGCCATCCCCTCCGGGCGGGGAGATGACGGAGGAAGAAGTTACCCCTTGGGATCGCCCCGTCGGGGAAAGTCCTGCAGCTGAAAAGAGGTCGGGACACGGCTCCACGGTGGAGCATCGGCCTCTGAGCCAGGAGGTCAGGGTTCGATTCCCAGTCAAGGCCCAGGCCCCGGGCTGCAGGCTCCCTCCCCAGTGGGGGGCGTGCAGGAGGCAGCTGGTCCATGATTCTCTCTCCCCCTAGATATTTCCATTTCTCTCTCCTCCTGGATATTTCCATTTCTCTCTCCCTCTTCCTCTCTGACATCAATTTAAAAAAAAAAAAAAGTATTTAAAAAAAATTGGGATCTCCTGTGTGGGGAACCCGGAAGCAGATAGAGGGCAGCTGCGGAGGGCGGGGCGGGGCTGGGCGGGGCAGGGCTTCCCGGCCGGGGACAGAAGGTTCTGGAGCCGCGGTGTGAAGAGCGGGGACCACCGCCGCCGTCCCTCCTCGCGCGGCTGTCAGCGCAGCGCGAAATAACAGGCTTCGTATGACAGCGTAATGGGAACGTGCATCCCCCGGAGAAGGAAGTGGGCTCGGAACGAACGCCGAAGGAGGAAATTTAAGGGCGTGTGATGGGACGGAGAGGGGGAATCGCGGCCGCGCTCCGATGTGAATTGTGGGTAACAGTCCGCTCTGCAGCTGAGTGCGTCTCCCATCATCCACAGCGGGCGGCCGGGCGCGGGGAGACCGTTACCAACCACCGTTCCAGCGTCGCAGTCCTGAGACCACCTCCCTGGATTCAAACGCACAAGCTCCCCTCCCACCATCAGGGACGGTGCACAGGTGTCTGTGCTGAAATGCCAAATCTCGCCCAGACCGGGGTGCCCAGAGGAGCAGACTGGGGTCCTTCCTCGTTCGAAACAGCCTCACCTCGCGGTGGAGGACCCACCGCGGCCTCCACGGCGGGCGCCACGGTCCCCGTGAGAGGAGGGACGGGAGGCGCCTCTGCCGGGAAAGGACAGAGCGGGAGCCCCGGGCCACGGACTCCCCCTCCCCCCTCCGCCCTTCCCCCTTCCCCCTTTCTCCTCTCCCCCACCAGCGCGGGAGCGCACCTGTCCCTGAGACGAGCTCCCAGCGACCCCTCGCCCCTGAGGGTCACCCCGTCGGCATTGCCAGCGGACACACCAGGGCGGGGAGCCCCACAGGTCACGGGAAACGAGCCGAGATTGGAGGAAGGGCTGGCCGATCGGGCGCCGGGAGAGGTCACTCCAGCTGTCCATCACCCCTCCTGCCGCTCCAGCCCGTGGGGAAGGCAGGGCTGTCCGCACAGACACCGCGGTGTGGGCCCCGGAGGGCGAGCCCTTCCGTGTGGCACAAACACCCCGAGGCAGACAGACCACGGCCGGAGCCTCTCGGAGGAGACACACGCGCACACGGATGACCTGGGAGCCCAAGGAGAAAGGGAGTTCTCACAGGAATAAGACATTTCCCCTGAAATCAATGCGCGGAGCGGCCGGATGGTGATGATCTCTGGACGCATAACCATCTGGCCGCTCTGTGTGTGTGTGTGTGTGTGTGTGTGTGTGTGTGTATCAGAGGCCCGGCGCATGAATGCGTGCGTGGGCGGGGTCCGGCCAGCCTGGCCGGGGGAGGGGACGTGGGTGGTCGGCCGGCCTGCCTGCTGGTCGCACTCCTGGTCAAGGGGACCATTGGCATATGAGCCTTTTATTCTATCGGATCGACACGGAGTGGCCAGGTGATTATGAATTCAGAGATCACAATAGTCTGGCTTCTCTTGAAACAACAGGAGATTCTAGGAATTCAGAGCATGGGTTTCCTGCATGGCAACCCCTGGCTGGTGTCTGCCACACCCTGCCACGCCTTCTGCCATACCAGGCCACGACCCTGCCACACCAGGCCACGCCTCCTGCCACGCCAGGCCACGCCTCCTGCCAGGCCAGGCCACGCCTACTGCCACGCCTACTGCGAGTGTCACAGGCTGCTTGGCCTCTTCGGGTGCATGTGTGTGAGGCCCCTATGCAGTCACGTGGCGTGACGCAGATATCCACTCATTATCGGTCCTTCCCACGCCACAGGAGGCCCAGCCCTCACCCCTGGAGTCTGGTCGCCTCCCTCACAAGGCGGAGAAAGCGTTTCTGGGTTGGCTCCCCGTGGCCCCGCCCCCCGTTTCCCGCGGACGCCTCCGCCCCGCCAGGGTCTCCGTGGAGCGTCCCTGACGCGGAGTCCGGGGCCCGGCCCGGGGACGCGCTCACCGTGGCCAGGGGCACGATGCCCACCAGGTCCTGGCGGCTCACGTAGATCTTGGAGACGCCCAGGTCCGACACCACGTCGCCCGGGTACTCCACCTGCCACGTGACCAGCTGCGTGGCCGGCGGGTCGCCGGGCGCTTCGATCTCCACGTCCACCTGCATGACCTCCTGGGGGGCGCCGGCCCTGGGGAGAGGGGGGGCTCTTAGGGGCGGGCAGGCGGCTGGGGAGGGGGAGGGCTCTTAGGGGCGGGCAGGTGGCGGCTGGGGAGAGGGAGGGCTCTCAGGGGCGGGCAGGTGGCGGCTGGGGAGAGGGGGGGCTCTTAGGGGCGGGCAGGCGGTGGCTGGTCCAGGTTCCCTCTCCTCGGGGATGCTCCTTTCCCCCCCCCTCCCTTCCTCTCTGGAATGAGGATAAAAAAGGGGTTCCTTCCCGACCCCCCTCACTATCACTGCTCCGATGCCGGCCTCCAGCCTGCCTCACAGGGATGGCGCCAGTGACCTCTGAAAGCGGGGGTGTTCCCCTCCGTGAGACAGGCCCAGCATTTCGGGGTAACAGGGAAGGGAGGAACGTGGGGGGAGGGGTGCAGAATCAGGAGACACACAGGCCTTTGTTCTGGGGCAGCGGAAATGGCACAATCTGTTCCCCTGGCTGCCCCTCCCCCCGAGATTCTGTCCCCCTCCCCCCGGATCCTGTCCCCCTCCCCCTGGGATTCTGTCCCCCTCCCCCAGGATCCTGTCCCCCTCCCCCCGGGATTCTGTCCCCCTCCCCCCAGGATCCTGTCCCCCCTCCCCCTGGGATTCTGTCCCCTCCCCCGGGATCATGTCCCCCCTCCCCCCAGGATCCTGTCCCCCTCCCCCCGGGATCCTGTCCCCTCCCCCGGGATCCTGTCCCCCTCCCCCCGGATCATGTCCCCCTCCCCCGGGATCATGTCCCCCTCCCCCAGGATCATGTCCCCCCTCCCCCCAGGATTCTGTCCCCTTCCCCCCAGGATCCTGTCCCTCTCCCCCCCGGGATCCTGTCCCCTCCCCCAGGATCATGTCCCCCCTCCCCCCAGGATTCTGTCCCCCTCCCCCCCCCGGATCCTGTCCCTCCCCCAGGATCATGTCCCCTCTCCCCTGGGATCCTGTCCCCCTCCCCCAGGATCATGTCCCCCCCTCCCCCCAGGATCGTGTCCCCCCTCCCCCCAGGATTCTGTCCCCCTCCCCCCGGGATCATGTCCCCCTCCCCCCCGGGATCCTGTCCCCTCCCCCAGGATCATGTCCCCCCTCCCCTCAGGATTCTGTCCCACTCCCCCAGGATCTCGTCCCCCTCCCCCCGGATCCTGTCCCTTTCTCCACAGGATCATGTCCCCCTCTCCCCCCGGGACCGTGCCTCCTGCTTGGGAGCCGGAGCGGCTGTGGGGATGAAAATAGGAAGGAAACGGAGCTGCTCTCTCAGCCCCACGCCCTGACATTTCCCTAAACCCGTTCCCGTGGACCTGAGAGCGACTTTATTTTAAAACATTTCTCTCTATTGGGAGTTTCTTGGCTTTTCTTCCTCTTTAAAAGGGATTCCATCTGCGCGCCACAGACACGCTGGCTTTCCTGCCAGGGCTGCCGGCGGCCCCTCCTCCTGTCTGCCCACAGGTGACGGGGGCGGGGGGCTCAGAGGCCCCGGCACCCGCGGAGCCCGCCTGGGACGGGCGGGCGGGCAGAGCGGTCCTGCACCCCGGCTCCTGCGTGTCCCCCGTGGGCCCTCCCACCTCCGAGCGGATCGGCTGCAGGTGGAGCGCGTCCCTGTGGGCTGTGCCGGGGAATCCCTCGCTCACAGCGTCCCCTCGGGGCCCCGGGGCAGCTCCGCTGGCGGAGTGTCGTCCCGATACACCCAGGCTGTGGGGTCGACCTCAGTCAGAAGCCATCGGTGGATGCAGACATAGAGGCAACCGATCGATGTTTCTCTACCACCCACCCCCTTTCCCCCCCCCCTCTCTCAAACCAATTGTTAAAAAACATCTCAGGCCCTAGCTGGTGTGGCTCAGTGGAGAGAGCACCAGCCTGCGGAGTGAAAGGTCCCAGGTTTGATTCCAGCCAAGGGCACAGGCCTGGTTGTGAGCTCCATCCACAGTAGGGGGCGTGCGGGAGGCATCTAATCCATGATTCTCTCTCGTCATGGATGTTTCTATCTCCCTCTCCTTTCCTCTCTAAAGTCTGAGGGCAGCCGGAGTGGCTCAGCCGCTGAGTATGGACCCATGAACCAAGAGGCTCCCGGTTCGATTCCCGGCCTGGGCCCACGCCCGGGCTGCTGGCTCGGTCCCTGGCAAGGGGCGCGCAGCCCACCCATCCATGTTTCCCTCTCCCCGTCCTTCTCCCTTCCTCTCTCTAACACCAATGTTTAAAACATGTTTTTAAAAAGTCCCTGCGACATCGGCAGCCCGGGGCCTCTCCTGGGGCCGCCCCCTCCGTCTATTCGGTTTTAAGAGCGAAGACTGAGCGGTGTTTGTCCGCGGAGCCTCCCTCGCGGTCGGACGCGCGGGCGGGCGGCTCCGGGCCTGTGGACAGGGATGCGCCGCGGCGCCCGGGGCCGGAGGGCCGGCGGCCGCCCCCGGGGGGCCCCACGGACAGCGAAGCTGCCGGCGAGGCCTTCGGCGCCTGCCGGGACCCCGCTCGGCGCGGGGCCCACGGGGGCGAGTGTCTGTGAGCGAGCGGTTCCACACTCGCTTGAAGACGCAAACAGGATGACTCATCCATCGATCGTGCTGATAATTGCCCGTCTCCTGGCGGCTTTCTCCTCTCCCTCCTGACGTGACAAATGGGAGGCCCGGGAGGCGGCTCCGGCGCTGAGTTCTTCCGCGATGAAGCGTAATTCCGATGTGTCTGTGGGGAGCCCTCCCGCCGGGGCGGGCTCTGCGTCCGTGGGCGGGGCGGGCGGGGAGCGCCCGCGTGCGCGAGCCCCGGCCTCGGTCCGGTCCGCACACCGGTGCGCGCCTGCCCCCAGGGCTGCGGGTTCGAGGCGGGAGAGCGAAACAGCCGTTCTCCTGACGCCGTCTCAGCCTTCGAACGTCCGCCCGCGGGCCTCGGGGAGAAGTTACGGCGTGGAAGGCCCTCCGGCCCCCTCCGCTCTCTCCGGGGGACGCCGGCTGAAGGCAGCGGGACGCCTGGCGGGGAGAACAGGCTGTGGGTGAACCACCGCCGGAGAGAACCCGGAGCAGGGAACCCGCTACGTGACCTCATGGTCTCCGGGAGCCTCTGGTTTCTCAACCTGAACGCGCGGCTCCGTGGCTGAGCGCCGCCCGGCGCACCAGGAGGTCACAGTTCGATTCCGTGGTCAAGGGTTGTGGGCTCCAACCCCAGTGCGGCCGTGCAGGAGGCGGCCGATGGATGTCCTCTCTCATCATGGATGCTTCTCTCTCTCTCTCAAAGGCAATAAAAACCAGTTAAAAAAAAAAAAAAAAAAGCTTTGAAAACAATCAATCATTGCATCTCCTAGACATGTGGTCAGGCCTCTGCGGATTGTCCCAGGTGCTGCGGTCACAGAGGCCTCGGGGCGCTGTCCGAGGTGCTGGGGTCACCGTGGCTGCAGGGGGCGCTGTCCGAGGTGCTGGGGTCACCGTGGCTGCAGGGGGCGCTGTCCGAGGTGCTGGGGTCACCGTGGCTGCAGGGGGCGCTGTCCGAGGTGCTGAAGACACTGTGTCCCAGCCCCGCAGAGTCTGGGCTGGAGAAAGGGCGTCCCATGTCTCAGGGGGCACTTTAATGAAAGATGCAAGAGCGCCCCAGCCGGTGTGGCTCCGTGGGTAGAGCGTTGGCCCGCAGACCGAAGGGTCCTGGGTTCGAGTCCGGTGCAGGGCACGTACCTCGGTTGCAGGCTCCTTTACATCCCAGACCCTGGTGTAAACCCATCCATGTGTCTCTCTCCCATCAATGTTTTTATCTCTCCCCCTCTCCATTCCTCTCTGAAATCCACTGAGCCGTTTTCAGCACAGCCCTCGCCAACGCCACTCCCAGAGACTGGGAACCGTGGGGGAGTGCAGGAGACGCACGGCCTCGGCCACAGGATGAACTCTGAGACGGACCACCTGTGGGCGCCAAGCGGTGTCATTGCTCACGGAGGGCCTCGGCGCCAGCAGGAGGCACTCCTCACTCCGGCCCCCGGGGCCCGTGCCTTTCGTTCAACCAGCGGCTCTGCTCGCCGAGCCTGGTGACGCTGATAAACGGCAAACAGCGCCGTCCTGGGAGGCGGCCGCTCTGGCTGAGATTTCACGCCCTGGAAACGCAGGGCGGCCCGTCTGGCTGGCATCCGAATGCGGCCGTAGCTCGGCTGCCAATCCCACAGACACAGACACACAAGGGCGGTGACGGCGGAGGCTGTGCGCGCTCCGGAGGAACGGGAACAAGGAAACGGTCCCTGCGGTGTTGTCAGAGCTGCACCCGCCAGCTGGAGGGCGGCCATGACTCCGGGAGGGAGGGAGGGAGGGAGTGAATGATCCACTTGATGATGAGTGAATTGAATGAATGAATGAATGAATGAACAACTGAATGGATAAATGACAAGGCACTTGGATTAACAAGAGGAGAACACAGCCGAAACCAGTCTGGCTCAGTGGTAGAGCGTCGGCCTGTGGACTCTAGGGTCCCAGGTTCGATTCCAGTCAAGGGCATGTACCTTGGTTACGGGCACATCCCCAGTAGGGTGTGTGCAAGAGGCAGCTGGTCGGTGTTTCTCTCTCATCGACGTTTATAACTTTATATTCCTCTCAATTCCTCTGTGTAAAATCAATAAAATATTAAAAAAAAAAAAAAAGGAGAACACAACAGCTGAACCTGAGAATGACTCACCAAACCCACATTCCCAGAAACACCTGTGGCCGCACGGACACACGCCGATTCCCATTCCTGTGGGGCCCCGGCGAGCCTCCGTGAAAGAAACACCCCGGGGAGCACGGGGTCTGAGAGGCAGCCGGCGGCCGGCTTTACCCAGAAAGGGAGGCACCGGCGAGAGAAATATGTCGTGTGTGCATGCCCCTCATGTGACGGCCGCCTTCTGGAATCTGTGTAAGCAGAAAGACGTGCCCACACAGACACACACACACAGACACACACACACACACACACACACACACACACATACACATGCACACACACACACACACATACACACGCACACACACACACATACACACATATACACACACAGAGACACATAAACACGCACACACATACACACACAGGCGCGCACATACACACACATACACACATACACACGCACATACACATACACACACTCACACACAGACACACACACATACACACGCACATATACATACACACACATACACACTCACATATACATACACACACATACACACACACACACACACACACACCACCCCGCTCAGGGCGCACACGACAGCACACGCCGATCACGCGTGGCCTGGGACGGGCCGCTGCATGCTCTCGGAGGGGCTGTGAACGCTTCCCGTCTTCAGCCACTTCAGTGCCAGCGACAAGCGCCGGGCGAGAGGCCCCGCCACCCGCGGGGGCCGGGCGGGGGTGGCTCGCCGTGGGAACTGGGGATCACCCTCCCAGCGCCTCGCGAAGCTAATGTGTCGCCAACAGCGGGCGGCGCTCCCACGCAGCGCGGCCATAACATAAACATATGGAGTGAGAAGAGCTGCGAGCCCGCAAATAGCCACACACACTGGAGGCCGAGGGACTTCCCGTTCAGGTGTGAGGGAGCTCCGCCCGGGAGCTCGGGGACGTACAGAGCAGTAAACACCACGCAGGCACACGCCTCGGCGCCCACGGGAACACGCCGGCCGGCCGGCGCCGGGCGCTGAGGGTGCCCGTGAACACACGGACAGCACGCCGGCAGCTGGAACACCGGTTTTCCTCCATCACACTGCTGGCAGGTTCTAGGACACCTGTTTGGTTTTTGTACTTTTTTGTTTTCAAACTAGAGGCCCAGGGCATGAAATTTGTGCACTGGGGGGGAGGGGGGTTGTCCCCCAGCCCAGCCTGCACCCTCTCCAATCTGGGACTCCTTGGGGACTGGGCCTAAACCGGCAGTCGGACATCCTTCTCACAATCCAGGATGGCTGGCTCCCCAAACCGCTCGCCTGCCTGCCAGCCTGATCACCCCCTACCCACCCCCCTGCCAGCCTGATCACCCCCTAACCACTCCCCTGCCAGCCTGATCACCCCCTAACCACCCCCCTGCCAGCCTGATCACCCCCTAACCACCCCCCTGCCAGCCTAACTGATCGATGCCTAACTGCTCCTCTGCCCGCCCGATCGCCCCTAACTGTCCTCCATCTTGTGGCGGCCATCTTTGACCACACGGGGGAGGCCATCTTGTGTGAGGGCAGGAGGATCAGCTTGCATATTACCTCTTTATTAGATAGGATACTTTTAAAAAATGTATTTTTATTGATTTCAGAGAGGAAGGGAGAGGGAGAGAGAAACATTCCTGATAAAGGAATCATGATCGGCTGCCTCCTGCACGCCCCCCACTGGGGATCGAGCCTGCAGCCCAGGCCTGTGCCCCGGCCGGGACCTCCAGGTTCCCAGGTCAACGCTCAGCCACGGAGCCCCGCGGCCGGGCCTGGCTTGCTTTTGGTGCGGAATGGGGTGAGGCTTGTCTGCGGTCGCGGGATCGTTGGCTCAGGAATGAGGATGAAGACTTTGCCCCGCCATCCCCCCCCCCCCCAATCTGTTGGAAATGCCTGTGGTTCCCGCTCCGGCCACGTCCCCGTGTCCCCGCTGAGGGCGGCGGGTGTGCGCGATGCTCGCTCCTCCCCACGAGCTCTGCCCAGCAGCCTTTCCTCCGGAATTCTCCGTCCTCCTCGCTCACAGGAGCAGCCAGACTCTCCTCTCCCTCGCACTGCTGTCTCAGACGTTATGCATTAAAAAAACAAAAACAAAAACCACAACATTTTGGTACGTGTTCAAACTCAAATGTCACAATGCAAAAAGAATGTCTTAGGACTTCAGTACAAGAGTTCTCTTTCTCTCTCTCTCTCTCTCTCTCTCTCATCCTCTCTCTCTCTCTCTCTCTCTGTCTCTCCAGAATAACTGTTTTGGGGAAAGATGCCTTAGATTTGTTCATGTCCGTGTCAGAGACCTGAATTGACCCTAAACTTCGAACTCAGAACTTCATGTTTTCCTATCACACTGCCATTCGCCACGTGTGGCTACTAAGTGCTAACACGTGGCCAGTCATATCTCTTATCGATCTCTATCTATATCTCTCTCGTCGATCTCTTGCGGAGATCCTCTCCCGCTCTTTCTCCCGTGACGTGCGCCCTCTCCCTCTCTCTCTCTCTCTCTCTCTCTCTCTCTTTCTCTCTCTCTCTCCCTCCTCTCCTCTCCCTCTCTCCTCTCTCTCTCTCTCTCTCTCTCTCTCTCTCTCTCTCTCCCTCTCTCCCTCTCTCCCTCTCTCTCCCTCTCTCCCTCTCTCCCTCTCTCCCTCTCCCTTCCTCCCTGAAATCAATAAAAAGATATTTTTTAAAATGTGGCCAGTGCAGCCGAGAGGCAGGATCTTAAATTTAATTGTAACTTAGTCTTCAGCAGCATCCACACTGGACAGCACAGGATGAGCAGGGTTTTTCTTTGTTTGTTTTGGTTAATTCTCACCTGAGGGTATTTTCCCATTGATTACAGGGAGAGTGGGAGAGAGAGGGAGAGACGGAGAGAAACATCGACGTGGCAGAAACACATCGATGGGCTGCCTCCTGCGTGTGCTCGACCAGGGCCTGGGCCAGGGAGGAGCCTGCCACCGAGGTCCATGCCCTTGGCCGGAATCCACCCCGGGACCCTTCGGTCCGCAGGCCGACGCCCTATCCACTGAGCCACACGGCCAGGGCCATAGGAGGAGTGTGGACTGCCATGCCACACCAGCGAGATGCCAGGGGAGAGGCGTTTAAAAATACCCGGTTATTTAGACCGGCCCCGCCGGCCCCCGGAGGACGCCCACGGCCGCCAGCGAGCGGGCGCAGCTGTTCCCGCCTGCCGCCCGGCTCCTTCCGACCGTTCCCCACCCCCATCCCACCCCCACCCCCTCCACCCTCCGTCCTCCTTCCCGTCCCACGGCCGGCCGCCCGCTGTCCTCACCGGACCCGCACCTGTGAGCCTGGCTCACTCCCACCGCCTCCCAGCACCCCCACCCCAACCCCAGCCTCTGACCCCCAACCCCCGGCCTCCGACCCCCAACCCCCGGCCTTCGACCCCCAATCCCGGCCTCCGACCCCCAACCCCCGGCCTCCCCCCCCCACCCCCGGCCTTCGACCCCTAACCCCCGGCCTCCGACCCCCAACCACCAGCCTCCGACCCCCAACCCCGGCCTCCGACCCCCAACCCCCGGCCTTCGACCCCTAACCCCCGGCCTCCGACCCCCAACCACCAGCCTCTGACCCCCAATCCCGGCCTCCGACCCCCAATCCCGGCCTCCGACCCCCAATCCCGGCCTCCGACCCCCAACCCCCGGCCTTCGACCCCTAACCCCCGGCCTCCGACCCCCAACCACCAGCCTCCGACCCCCAATCCCGGCCTCCGACCCCCAACCCCCGGCCTTCGACCCCTAACCCCCGGCCTCCGACCCCCAACCACCAGCCTCTGACCCCCAATCCCGGCCTCCGACCCCCAATCCCGGCCTCCGACCCCCAATCCCGGCCTCTGACCCCCAATCCCGGCCTCCGCCCCCCAATCCCGGCCTCCGACCCCCAATCCCGGCCTCCGCCCCCCAATCCCGGCCTCCCAGCACCCCCACCCCAACCCCGGCCTCCGACCCCCAACCCCCGGCCTCCGCCCCCCAATCCCGGCCTCCGACCCCCAATCCCGGCCTCCGACCCCCAACCCCCGGCCTCCGCCCCCCAATCCCGGCCTCCGACCCCCAATCCCGGCCTCCGACCCCCAATCCCGGCCTCCGACCCCCAATCCCGGCCTCCGCCCCCCAATCCCGGCCTCCGACCCCCAATCCCGGCCTCCGACCCCCAATCCCGGCCTCCGACCCCCAACCCCCGGCCTCCGCCCCCCAATCCCGGCCTCCGACCCCCAATCCCGGCCTCCGACCCCCAATCCCGGCCTCCGACCCCCAATCCCGGCCTCCGGCCCCCGGCCTCGCTAGTGGAAACCCAGTGGAGCCTCTTCCTCCTGACGCCATAACATTCGTTCCGATTGGAAACGGCATCTTTGCCTTGTGCTTTGGCTTATTTGTTTACTAAAATCCCAGAGGCGCGGTGCACAAAATTCCTGCACTCGGGGCAGCGGGGCGGCCCCCAGCCTGGCCTCTGCCCTCTCCCAGCCCGGGCCCCTCCGGGAGCAGGCCTAAGCTGCCGGCGGACATCCTCAGCATCACCACCGAGACGGGAAAGGCTCCACCACCGCTGTGCTCCTCAGCTGTGAGCCTGGCTTCTGACCGCCAGGGGGCAGCTCCTGCCTCGAGCCTCTGCCCCCTGGCGGTCAGTGGGCATCCTAGCGACCGGTTGGGCAGCCGTTCAGTCCATTTGCATATTAGCCTTGTGTTATATAGGATATGTTTTTAGAGGGAGAAGGAGAGGCGGATAGAAACATCTATGATGAGAGAGAATCACGGATGGGCTGCCTCCTGCACGCCCCCTGCTGGGGATGGAGCCCACAACCCGGGCCTGTGCCCTGACCGGAAGTCGAACCCTGACCTCCTGGTTCCTAGGCTGACGCTCCGCCCCTGAGCCCCGCCTGGGCTGAAGGGGTGTCCTTCATCCCTAACCAGGAGACGCAGACGGAAGGGGAGTGGGGCGCGGGCAGTCGGTGCCTCCCCAGCTGCCGTCAGAACAATGAATGGGCCCCACGTCTGGGAAATGAATCCGGGCGTCCGTCGTAAAACTCGCCCCGTCCTCCGCCCGTAAATCCCACGTGGGAATCCGTCTCCGGGCATAAAGCCTCGGGCGTCGGGGGTGTGTGCGGAATTATTCATGGCCACGACAATATTTGCGAGGCACCATCCGCTCTGGTGGAATAAATTATGGTAAAACCGGCCGGTTGGTTGTTATGCAGATATTTAACAAAGAAAGCTTCCGATCGATAGGCATTGATCTGGAAGAAAATACAGGACGTGTTTTCAAGATTAAAAAAAAAATGAAAGTAAATCTCAGTTTATTCTTTTTTTTTTTTTTAACGCCCCGCACTGCAGACACTGAGGCAGGCGTGGCTGTCATTTCCCTTCTCCCTCTTCTGCGTGAAAAAGTGCTGTGAAGAGAGAGTCAGCCTGGCCGGCGTGGCTCAGGGGTTGAGCGTCAACCTGTGAACCCGGAGGTCAGGGTTCGATTCCTGCTCAGGGGATATGCCTGGGTTGTGGGCTCGGTCCCCAGTAGGGGGCGTGCAGGAGGCAGCCGATCCATGATGCATCTTTCATCGTTGATGTCTTTCTCTCTCTCCCCATCTCCCTTCCTCTCTGAAATCAATAAAAAAAAAAAAAAAGTGTGTTTTTAAAAAATAAAATAAAATAGAGAATCAAGCCACGCGTGGGAGAGCCACAGGGACAGCGTGACGGCTGTGCTGTAGTCTGTCCGCCGGTGAAGCCAGGAGTGTCTGCCCCCTCTGGTCACAGGAGGCACTGTCCCCCCTGTTCCGCTTTTGGCAGGACAGTCCCGATAAAAGCGGGATGGCTGGTCACCTTGTCGTTATCCACCTGATTCATCTAGAGCGAGGCTGGCAGATGGGTTTCACCCAGGAGCTGCCTCGGGCTGGTGGGTGCGGGTGCCGGGGCTGGGCCAGGGCTCCGGGAAGCGTCCC
This sequence comes from Pipistrellus kuhlii, assembly GCF_014108245.1. Taxonomy (NCBI): domain Eukaryota; kingdom Metazoa; phylum Chordata; class Mammalia; order Chiroptera; family Vespertilionidae; genus Pipistrellus; species Pipistrellus kuhlii. The sequence goes on from NW_023425578.1 coordinate 1,133,498, forward strand.
CGTTCACATCAGTGTCTCCCCGGGCGAGGGCGGGGCCTGGCACTGGAGCCCGCCAGCAGGCCGCCCGCCCACCCACTTCGAGGTGCCATTCCCGACAGACCCTCCGTGACGGGTAACGGGAACACCGCGTCCCAAAGGGGGCGGCCCAGCACGGTGGGCGTCCTCTCAGGCACACGGGGCCGGACGCCATTTGTGGTGCTGCGCCGATGAGCAGTAAAAACACGCCACTGCCTCTGACAAGCCAAGACCGCTGCGTCTTAATTTTCACAAACACATCTCCCGGTCATCACCCTTCCAGGCGTGAGGCCCGATTCATTAAACAGCGCATCCGACACGGCCTCCTGGGCGGGTCTCCTGGGCGGCGTGGGCTGAGGAAATAGCTGACATCTTTGGAAATTAAAACAAGTTTCCAGCTGGCTTTAAATCGTCTCTTCAAAGATGTGCTCTTCTCCATGAGTATTGTGTTTGTTGGGTGATAAACAGTTTGATCATGATGGTGATGGTGATGGTGGCGATGGTGATGGTGAGGATGGTGAGGATGGTGGTGGTGATGGAGATGGTGATGGTAATGGTGGTGATGATGGTGATGGTGAGGATGATGGTGATGGTGGTGATGATAGTGATGGTGGTGATGATAGTGGTGATGGTGGTGATGATGGTGATGATGATGGTGGTGATGGTGGTGATGGTGATGATGATGGTGATGGTAATGGTGGTGATGGTGATGGTGAGGATGGTGGTGGTGGTGAGGATGATGGTAATGGTGGTGATGGTAAAACTGAGGCACAGAGAGAATAAGCAATTGGCCCAGGCTCCAACATGCGTGTTCCATGTGTCCCCTGGCTGAGTCTTCCTGGCAGACCGTGTCATGTAGCTCAGAGACCCACGTCCTCTGAAGAGCTGTGTGACCTTGGGCACATCGCCTTCCTCTGGCGTCCAATTCCAATGGGGTCTCCCTCCAGACCGGGCAGAACCCAGGTGCAAGCTCTGTAGTCAGGACGGGCTCAGGGCCTGCGGTTCTGTCTCCACGTGACTCTCCCCCACCCCACCCCCGGGTGCCCAGCTTCAGGCTCAGGTGAGCTCGGCTCCACCCCCTCCCTGAAAAGCAGCTGCTTCCTTCCCAATGGCTCCGCCCAAATCCTGGGAAGGAATCCCATTGGCCATGCTGATGTCACATGACCCTCCCTCAACCAATCCCTGCGGCCCAGGGGGTGGGCTGTTCTGATAGGCCAAGGCTGGGTTAGGCATCCTCTGTCACCATGCGCAACATGCCGAATCTTTACTGTTGTTTGTTCTTTTAATATTTCTATCCATTCAAAGGGGAAGGGAGAAGGAGAGAGAGAAACATCCATGATGAGAGAGAATCATGGGTTAGCTGCCTCCTGCACGCCACCTACTGGAAATCAAGCCCGAAAACCGGGCCTGTGCCCTTGACCGGAATCGAACCCGGGACCCTTCAGTGCACACTCTATCCGCTGAGCCAAACCGGTTTTGGCCTGAGATCCTTCACTTAAAGGGAAACCGGGTTCAGCTGTGTCACCTTTTCCCAAGACGGTGGGTCGGGCTGGGCGAGAGCCCTGGACAGAGAGTCCTGCCTGGCACCGGCCTCTGAGTGAGCAGGGCCACCCCAGCCGAGGGGACCTGGCCAGGGCGCCCCACCCCTCCACCCTCAGCCCTCCATATCAGTGGCTGACACGTGGGAGGGATGGCTCAGCACCGTCCCCAGCACCGAGGGGGCCCCCTGCTGTCCCCCGGCCTCGTTTCCCCACGCCCGCACCCTCGGACGGCGAGGACTGACGGGTCCCCCCGCCCCCAGCCTGCCAGCGGAGAGCGGCTCGGCGGGCCGCCCGGTCCAGCCAGGCGATGTTCTCTCTAATGACAATTTATCTGGCCGCGCCGCCATCCACCACCTCCCCTGGCAGCCGCTACGCATCCGTAACCACCTGCGACAGCTCCGCGGGCGCCGTCCATTCATCACCTCCCTCCGTCCGCCAACACCATCAATCACCGCCCCCGGGGCCGCGGGCCGCGGGCGCCGTCCCAGCTCTGCAGGGAGCGCGGGCGGCCGTCCAGCCGATGAGTTAGGAGCCCCCGCCCCACCCCCGGCCCTAAGGCCCTGTGCTGGCTCTCACCCCTCCTCACACGTTATTCCCGAGCCTGGAGTGCTCGCCAACCCTCCCCGCCGCCCCTGTGGAGGAAAGTCCCTTCCTCCTTCCACACTCAGCCCTTGTGTCCCCGCCTCCGGGCAGTCCGCCCAGATACGCCCAGTGCACACCTCGCCCTGGAGTTGGCGAAAATGCCCTTTGAGGCTGGGAGCTGTCCCGGGTGCTGACAGGGCCTCAGTATGACCTAAAAACGCGCATTCAGTGAACAAGTGAGAATTCGCATGAAAAGAGGCGCCCGTGGTTATAATCCAACACAGAAAGCAAGCAGCGATGCCCTAGCTGGTGTGGCTCAGTGGATAGAGCGTCGTCCTGCAGACTGAGAGGTCCCAGGTTTGATCCTGGCCAAGGGCACAGGCCTGGGTTGCGGGCTCCATCCCCAGTGGGAGGTGTGCAGGAGGCAGCCGATTCATGATCCTCTCTCATCATGGATGTTGTTCTCTCTCTCTCTACCTCTTCCTTCCTCTGTGAAATCAATATATATATATATTTTATTGATCTTTTACAGAAAGGAAGGGAAAAGCTAGAAACATCGATGAGAGAAAAACATTGACCAGCTGCCCCGTACACACCCCCCACTGGGGATGTGCCAGCAACCAAGGTCCATGCCCTTGATCGGAATCGAACCCGGGACCCTTCTGTCCGCAGGCCGACGCTCTATCACTGAGCCACGCCGGCCAGGCTCGGTTCTCGGTCTTTAAAAGCAAAGTCCTGGGCACTTGGCTGCCACGACTGCCCGCCGTGTGTCGCCCGGACCAGCCCGTCTCCAGGGGCGGGAGGTTTGCCGTGTCCTCCGGCGCCAGGCACACGCCACGGCCACGCAACGCCTCCTCCCTGATTAGCATTTCCGCGCGACAGTTCTGTTTGCTGTAAAATGTCACCCGAGAGCCGGAAAGGTCGCCGAGACTGCGGCCTGCAGGGGGACCAGGAACCCGGCTCGCTGGGGTGTGACAAGCAGGTGTTCACTTCGGGTGGAAGGCAGGCTGCCTGTTGCCTTTCTCAAAGGCTTCAACGTGCTCCCTTGCAACTTTGTATCATAGCTGGTGGTTTGCGACTTTGTATCTGAGCTGGTGGTTTATAGCTTTGTAGCTTAGTTTGTCGTTTGCAGCTTTGTATCTGAGCTGGTGGTTTGTAGCTTTGTAGCTTAGTTTGTCGTTTGCAGCTTTGTATCTGAGCTGGTGGTTTGTAGCTTTGTAGCTTAGTTTGTCGTTTGCAGCTTTGTATCTGAGCTGGTAACACAGTGGTTAGCTCCCGCCCGGGAGACCGCTCCCAGTGGTGGAGGGTTGCGAACTAGCTTGTGTGATGCTTGACCCACAAAGTTCTTTTCCTACCACTCACCCAGCTGCATACTGTCCGCTGGTGTCTGTCGGGGGCTATGAGTCATCACTCAAAATCCTAAAAAAAAAAAAAAAAAAAAAAAAAAAAAAAGGAGAACAGCAGGAGCTAGGAGGAGGCCCAGGACCTGTCGCTCATTTCTCCAACGATGTCCAAGTTCAACAAGGGCCCTGGGAGAGCAGCTGGGCCGGGCCAGCTGGCGACAAGGTCCGCCACGGGGCTCGGGGACGAGGACGTCGCGGGGGAACCTCGTGGGCTCACCGCGCGGCCTGGCGGCCGGGAGCGGCCGGAGGAACTTTCAGAAACAAAGGGGCAGCCGCACGGGCCGCCTGGTAACGCGAGGCGCTGGCGGGAAGAGCAACGCCGAGCGAAGCTGCGAGGAACCTCAGAAGCCGCATCGCGGCTCCAGTGGGACCGTAAATCCCGCCTCCCGGGGGGACCTGCCGTTTCGCTTCTGCTTCTGTTTTTAATGTTCCGTGAAACACCGCTCTCCGCCCAGCTGCTCCCCGGCGTTTGAGAGACAGACGATCGCGCACAGCCCGGCCTGGGGGCCAGGAGCCCGGGAGGCCGGCGGGTTCGCTGCAGAGATGGGGGCGGAGAAGGGAGGCAGGTCGGGGGGCTGAGGGCGGGACAGCGATACATATGTGTGTCGTGCTTTCCTGTGTACATGTGTGTGTCGTGATTACCTGTGTACATGTGAACACAGACCTGCTCTGATGTGGAGGCGGACAGGGCGACAGAGATTAAGCTACGGGACGGCTACAATGATGCGGACATCTTTCCCCTGCAGGGCTCTTACTGTTGTTTCCATGTTTGCGGGGGTCTCTAGGGCTACGCATATGTGTGCACCCATGCATACTCTTGTGACACACGCACACACGTGAGCACATGCCTGTATGATCTCACACACGGTCACCGAAGTTGCTGGTCCAGAAACCCACGTGAGACGCACAGCAGCCTGGTCCGCTCAGGGCCATGCCTGGTCCCACCCGCAGCTGGCTCCCGCGGACTGCTGGGTAACCGCGAGGAATGACGGGCTTTCTCTCTCCCTGCGCCTCGGTGACGTCACGGCCTCGGCCACGCCCACAGGCGTTTGGGGCAGGCGCGGCTGAGGCTGCGTCCGTGCTGCCGTGTCCGCAGCTGCAGCGGGGAAGCCGCGCTGGGGGCCGCTCAGCAGCCAGGCCTCCCGCGGGGGAGCCGCGGGCAGTAACTCACCCAGCCCGCGGGAGCCGAGGGCGGCTGCGCCGTAATTCCACCCTAAACACGGACATAATTCCACCCTAAACACGGACATAATTCCACCCTAAACACGGACGTAATTCCATCCTAAGCGGCTCGCCGGAGACGGAGCTAAGCACCTGATAGATGAGGCGATAGAAGCGGAGCGGGGAGACCCAGGCAGGCCCTCGCCCTCCCTCCCCCCGCGCCGGGCTGCAGGCTGCAGGGCCGTCGGACGCGGTAACGAGGCCGCCCGAGGGGCGGTTTCCGCGGAATTGGCTCATAATTCCCGTCACTGCGCTGCCGCGGCCTCCCGGCTCCGTCCCGTTTCTACCGGAGGCGGGACCGCGAGCAGCGGGCACAACACGAGGGCTCCGGGGGGAGCCAGCCTGGCCCGCTCGCCGCCTGCACCCCCTCCTCACCCCCGGCCACTCCGGGCCTCCGGGCAGCGGGAAGGCGGGAAGGCAGCCGGGGGAGGGAGGGCCCATTCTGGCACGAATCTTCGCGCACCGGGCCTCTGGTGCGCATAGAAACTAATAAAAATGCACGCACGCTTGCTCACTCTCCACGTCTGTGTTGAAGCGTTTAGCAGAGGAGATGCCCCCAGACCCGTGACCTCAGGGTCACGTGCAGGCACGTGTGTGAGGGTCACGCGCAGGCAGGGGTGAGACCCATCGGCCAGATACCCACGGACACAGCTCCACGGGGAGCGAGCCTTCCCAGCCCCCGCCCCGCCCCGCCCCGCAGGGCGCCAGCGGCCCCGCAGCCCCTCCTTCCCGGGAAGACGGGCCATTTTTGCATCTTTGTTTGTGGCCCTCGGAGGAGAGAAACGCATTGGAGCGGGCGGCGCCAGGTCTGCCGCGGCCCTGATGCGGGAGTTATTAAAATGCGCTGGCGGCCGGGACTGGTTTGGCTCAATGGATAGAGCGTCGGCTTGGGGACTGAAAGGTCCCGGGTTCGATTCCGGTCAAAGGCATGTACCTTGGTTGCGGGCATATCCCCGGTAGGGGGTGTGCAAGAGGCAGCTGATCGATGACTCTCTCATCGATGTTTCTAACTCTCTATCTCTCTCCCTTCCTCTCTGTACAAAATCAATAAAATATATTAAAAAAAAAAATGCGCTGGCGGGAAAGCGCTCCTGACAGATCGTAACTCCACCAACAACGAGGAAACCCGCAGCCCGGCCCGCCTGCGCCCGGGGGGCTCCCGGCAGCCGCCGTGGCCGCCCGCGCCCGGGGGGCCGCGGCTCAGCAGGCGAGGCCTTGGGGGCTGCCGGTCCACACGGAACTCAGTCCTTGTTTTAATCCCCCAAAAGCCGCCCGCAGACGGAGGCCGCGTTTCCACACGTGTGTCTGCCCGCTCGCCGGTCCCCGTGGGGCCTCACAGCGTCCATGGAGGCCGCCGCCGGCCCGAGGACAGAAGACGGGGTCTCGCCTCTCGTCACCGCTCGGCGGAGGGAGACGGCGGCACGTAGGCGCCTGAACCTACGGGGCCTCCCTCCGCGGGGAGGACCATTCCGACGCAGCGTCACGCGTTGTAATCCACGAGAGCATCTTTTTATTATTATTATTATTTTTAAAAAGTGTGTTTTATTGATTTTTTACAGAGAGGAAGAGAGAGGGATAGAGAGTTAGAAAGATCACTGAGAGAGAGTCATTGATCAGCTGCCTCCTGCACACCTCCTACCGGCGATGTGCCCGCAACCAAGGTACATGCCCTTGACCTGAACCAAATCTGGGACCTTCCAGTCCACAAGCTGACGCTCTATCCACTGAGCCACACCGGTATCGGCGAGAGCATCTCTTTTAAAACATATATTTGTATCGATTTCACAGAGGAAGGGAGAGGGTATGAGAGAGAGAAACATCCATGATGAGGGAGAATCATGGACCGGCTGCCTCCTGCATGCCCCACACTGAGGGTCGAGCCCACAACCCAGGCCTGTGCCCTGACCGGGAATCGAACCGGGACCTCCTGGCTCCTAGGTCAATGCTCAACCCTGAGCCACGCCAGCCCGGCAGAGCTGAACATCCTTAAACACTTGGTCACATCCCCGTGACAAGTCCCTTCTGCCTGACGCCAGGCCGGCCTGCGGGCCCCACACTCCGGATCCCGCTTAGGTTATGGGGGCCACGCCCCGGTCTCTGCTGAGCAGCCAGCCCAGCGTGGGGGGGGGCACCTCTTGCCTCCTGCCTCCCAGGTCTCTCTTCCCAGCTCCACTCGGACCCACGCTCACGAGGGGGACTTTCAGGGACACGGAGCCCACGCGGGGAGAACACCGACCGCAGACAACCGGCCCGAACTCGGGTGGGTCCCGGCTGGGAGACTCAGAGGGAGAAGGCTCCATCCACCTGTCCCTCCGCCTTCCCCAGGCGCGCCCCCAAGACCGTGGCACCCACCGCGGACCCGCGTGGACCTGGGGCCAGAGCCCAGGGAGGGGGACTCACCCGTGGGCCGGGCCGGGGGCCTTCCTGCGGCAGACGACGACGGCGGGGGCCACCTTGCCAGCCTGGTCCGCGCTCGCCTGGACCTCCCAGGCGGCCGGGCTGCTGGCTCGGACCGCGGCGATGTGCACGCCCCGCTTGGCCTTGGCCCTGCGGAGGGAGACAGGGCGGGGCTGAGGCCAAGGAGCCGGGGAGACATTGTTGCCCCGCAGCTGGGAGCTCCCGTTGGATACAATGTAACTGCGATTGGATACAATGTAACTGTGATTGGATACAATGTGACTGCATCCCAACTGACCGCGGGGTCGCCTCCCAGTGCCCCTGCCCTGTCCCCCGCCTTCCCCCACTTTTCACGGAGGCGCCAGGACAGCGCATAACCCGAGCAAGCGCCGCGGACATGCGTAGACGTGCAGCAATGCGCCTGCTGGAGGGCTTTTGTGTGTGTTTGTTTTGTTTTGTTATTTTTTCAATGTGATGTTTCCCCATTTTTTAATTAAGGTATTACATGTGTACATCTCTCCCCATTGCCCCCTCCCCCGCCCCCGCACACGCCCTCACCCCCCAGAGTTTTGCATCGGTTGGGTGTGCTCACATGCACGCACACCAGTCCTCCGGTGGATCTCCCATCGCCCCCTCCTCTCCCCAGCCTTCCCGCCGAAATCTGACAGTCTGTTCCGTGCTTTACTGCCTCTGTGTCTATCTTTTTGTTCATCAGGTTGTAATGCTCTTTATTATCCACAAATGAGTGAGATCAGGTGGTGTTTTTCTTTCATTGATTGGCTTGTTTCACTTAGCATAATCCTCTCCAATTTGTTTGGGTTTTTATTTTTTATTTTTTCTGTGTTTGTTTTTTTAAACATGAACACCTGGAAGGCCCCAGACCATGAAGACCAGATAGAAAAGTGAAATGACTTAAACATGTGAAGGTTTAGTCCTGGCCGGTGTGGCTCAGTGGACAGAGCACCGGCCTGCAGACAGCAGGATCCTGGGTTTGACTCCGGCCCAGAGCACATGCCCGGGTTGCAGGCTCCTCCCCCACCCTGGCCCTGGTCAGGGCTTGGGCGGGAGGCAGCCCATCGATGTGCTTCTCTCACATCAATGTTTCTGTCTCTCCCCTCTCCCACTTTCTCTAAAAATCAAGGGAAAAAATAACCTCGGGGGAGGATTAAAAAAAATAATAATAATTTAAAGAAGAAGAAGAAGGCAGTTGCTTATGGAGCCCTTGGGATAATTCCAGGGCAGTTGAGCAGGGCACCGGAGGCTGCGAAGGCTCCGGACGGAAGCCAGCCCCGCCGCCTGAGCCCGCTCCAATGTACCAGGGATGAGCTAAAACCAGAGCGGGATCCGGAGTGTGGGGCCAGCAAGGCCGGCCTCGGCGTCAGGCAGAAGGGATTGTCACGGGGATATGACCACGTATTTAAAGATGTTCAGCTGCCCAGACAGCGTGGCTCAGTGGATAGAACGCGGCCTGCGGACTGAAAGGTCCCGGGTTCGATTCCCATCAAGGGCATGTACCCAGTGGAAGGGGGGGGGGGGTACAGGAGGCAGCTGATGGATGTTTCTCTCTCATCGATGTTTCTAACTCTATCCCTCTCCCTTCCCGGCTCCTGGGGCCCGGCACCCGCAGGACCTAACCCGCGGCCCGGGCGGCCCCTCGGACCCCGCAGGCCCGAACCACGCCATCTCTGCGGAGGATTTCTCCGGCGGTTGACGCTCCGCAGTAATTTCCCGGAAGTCCGCATCCCCGGGCGCATTTTAAGGATGACATTTAAAGCCCGCCCTCCCAAGCGGCAAAGGTTGCGTTTTCGGCTCCCTGTAACTATTGACATTTTAAAATTAAACTGTTCTGTGGCTTTCCTAAAAATTCCGCCGGAGTCTAAATACCAGCGCGGGCCGGCCCCCTCCGTGACGCGTCTTTAAAACATTCAGACGCAGCCCCTTCTGCGCCGGGCGCGGGCTGTGCGCTTATTTATCCATTTATCTGCCGCTGTTAGCTCGCAGGTCCGCTGGGGGCCTTCCTCAGAATTTTTCCCCAACGCGCCCTGTTTTGGGGTCAGACAGTCTCTTATCGATCGCTCTGCCGCCCTCCTCTGTTAACTAAGACACGCACACAATTCGATTTCAGCTTTCCCTGTGCCCAGAAGCCTCTACGTGCAATTACATATTTTTATTTAAAAAAAATTTTTAAATTATTTTTCAGAGAGGAAGGGAGAGGGAGAGAGCGAGAAACATAAATGAGGAGAGAGAATCATGGACCGGCTGCCTCCTGCACACCCCCCGCTGGGGGTCGAGCTCACAGCCCGGGCCTGGGCCCTGACCGGGAATCGAACCCTGACCTTCTGGGTCCTAGGTCAATGCTCAGCCCCGGAGCCCCGCCGGCGGGCCAGCGTACACCTGCAAGCAGCCAGTGTCTCGCGTGGGGCCCAGGGCCTGCGGAGGGAGACCGGATGTCCGGCGGGGACATCCCTCCGGCAGAGGCCGGTCACCTCGGTGAACACGGGCGCCGCCGCCGGCCAGCCGCTCTGCCAATTCCCCGATGCGCTCCCTTCCAGAGGCGCCGTCTGTCTCCGCCACCCTCCCTGCCCGTGTGTGTGATGTGTTAACGCCGCCAAATGGCTTCATTTAAACCCAATTAACTCGGGGAAGGAAGGCGTCCGGAATGAATGCCCCTCGCTGGACGGCTCCTCCCCCGGCGCCCTCGCCAGCTCCGGGCGGGCGTGCGAGGCGCGGGCCCGTGGGACGCGGCTCCGAGGGCTCCGTGGGCGGGCGGTGGAGAGACCCGCTCCCTCCTTCAGCCCCGGGTTCCTTCCTCATGGAGACACCGCGGGGATCTGACGAGAGGTCATTCCACTTTACAACGGAATGCACGGCCCTCGGAGAGAGGGACGCGTCGGGTATGAAAACCTGGCCTCGCCCCAGCCGGTGTGGGTCAGTGGATAGAGCGCCGGCCCACGAACGTAAGGGTCCCCAAGTTCCATTCCCGGTCAGGGCACAGGCCCAGGTTGCGGGCTGGATCCCCAGGAGGGAGTGTGCAGGAGGCAGCTGATCGATGTTTCTGACTCTCTATCCCTCTCCCTTTCTCTCTGTAAAAAAATCAATAAAATATGTGTGTGTTTAAAAAAAAAAAGTAGAAGTTTATGTTTTAAAAACGGGGCTCTCCAAAGAAATGTCCATCGTGGTCCTGTTGGTGTCTGGCTCTGTGGACGGATGAGGTTGCCGATCCCGGGCTTAGACGGCGGATGGATCGGATCCCCTCCGCCAGAGGGACACCCCGCTCCGCTCGGATGGAACCGGCCTGATTTGCAGGGAAAATGGGGAGCCTGGGAGCACACAGCCCCCCCAAACCTCCTCCCCAGCTCACTCACCTCAGCGTGAAGCGGTCCTGCGTGCAGTTGGCGGAGATGGAGACGGGGAAGGTGAGCACCTCGCCGGGCCGCGCGCTCCGCAGCGGGTAGTGCACGGCCACGTGGTCGTCCAGGCGCAGCGCCCGCAGCGTCGGCCCGCGGGGCGCGGGCAGCAGGAACACGCGGCCGATCCTCCGCAGCGGCGGCCCCTCCTCATCCGCCTCGTCCACGTCCACGCGCCCCGCGCCGCCGGCCCGGGCCCCCGGCTCCGCCCGCACGCAGTCCCCGCGGCCCCCGGGCCCGCCGTCCGCCGCGTGCACCGCATAGTACAGCTCCACCGGGCTGCCCCCCTCCGGGCCCGCCGGCCGCCGCCGTCCGGGCACCGCGGCCGGGGCCCCGAACCAGCCGGGCGGCAGCCGCAGCTCCGCCACGCACAGCGCCAGCGCGCCCCGCGGCCGGCAGCCGGCCCGCACCTCGCGCGTCTCCCGGAAGGCGAAGGCCCGCAGGCAGGGCAGCGGCTCCGGGTCCGAGGGCTCCGGCTCCGCCCAGTCCCGGCCCAGCACCTGGAACAGGACCTGCGCCACCGGCCGGCCGGGGTCCAGCTGGTCCCTCAGGACGTGGGCGCGCAGCCGCCAGCCCAGCGGGGGCCCCGGGGGCCCCGGGCGGCCGGGCAGCAGCAGGTCGCGGGGCACCGGCCGCCGCGCCGAGAAGGGCCCGTAGCGCGCGCGGAGCGTGGGCGGCCGCCGGGCGCGCAGCACCAGGAAGGCCTCGGCGCGCGCCCGCAGGCTGGCGTTGCGCATCTCGTCCTGGTGGGCCTCGCGCAGCAGGAGGGCGGCGTCGGCGTCCACGCGGAGGCTCGCCGGCAGGAAGGTGGGCGGCGAGGGGCGCGGGGCGCCGTCCGCGAGGCCGCGGGCCTCCGTCACTGCGGGGAACGCAGGGCGTGAGAGGGGGCACCTGTGCCCCAGGCCATCCCACGCTGTGCCCGGCCACCGCCCCCCACGCTGTCCCCCCGGCCACCGCCCCCCCACACTGTCCCCCAGGCCACCGCCCCCCCACACGCTGTACCCAAAAACCGGCTGTGGGCCACCATCCCGCAGGCTTGGTAATGCAGTCCTGTAATAACGCTGTGATTTCCTGTTGTAAGCAGCAATGCTGTTACAAAGTTGCAATAATGTTATAAGTCGCAATGTTTGTTACAAAGTCGCGATGTTGTTACAAGTTGCGATGTTGTCAAGAGTTGCAATGTTGTTACAAGTCGCAATACTGTAACCTCGTCCTGCGGTAGCGCCATGCCGGAGCCATGCCATAACGCTGTGGTGTCCAACGCTGTCATGTCTGTCTTAGGTAAGGTGACCAGACGCCCTGCTTTTGGCGGGACAGCCCCGATTTCTAACAATCTGTCCTGTGTCCCGCGGCGTTTTAAAAAAGCCCCGGGACTGTCCCGCCAAAAGCGGGGCGTCTGGTCACCTTAGTCTCAGGGCAACGCACCACTGTTCTCTGGACGGCGACGCCACCGGCTAGAACCGCCCACACTCTCCTGGGCAGGTGAGCTCCCCCCCTCCCCTGCCCCCGCTAAACCAGGGACAACTGGGCCGACCCCAATGGCTTTCATTACGACTGTAAGACGCCCTTCGGCACTAACCACTGGGCAGCGCTGAGGGGAGAGGGTGTATGGCTCGCGGGCCCTGCAGCACGCGGGCCTGGGTCCTGCTATTCCTGGGATCGAGGGTGGGAGCCAGGGTCTCGGGCTCACTGTGCGGGAATGTACAACGTCAGAGGGCGTTTAAGACACGTCACCCAACGGTCAGTGACAGAAATGAGCACGCCCGGCCGGCCTGGCTCAGGGGCTCAGCCTCGATCCAGGAACCAGGAGGTCAGACCCAGGAATCGGGGCACAGGCCTGGGATTCAGGCTCCAGCCCCAGTGTGGGGCGTGCAGGAGGCAGCCGATCCATGACTCTCTCTCATCATGGATGTTTCTATCTCTCCCTCTTCCTTCCTCTCTGAAATCAATAATAATAATAATTTTAAAAAAAACAAAAACAAAACCCTAACCGGTTTGGCTCAGGGAATAGAGCATTGGCTTGGGGACCGAAGGGTCCTGGGTTCGATTCCCGGTCAGGGCCCAGGCCCGGGTTACCGGCTCCATCCCCAGTGGGGGGCGTGCAGGAGGCAGCTGGCCCGCGATTCTCTCTCATCACTGATGCTTCTCTCTCTTCCCCCCTCCCTCCCTCTCGACATCAATAAAAACGTTTTCATTTTACAAAGTGACATTTTTAAGAAAACGATGGCCGTCCCCTGATATAACCTACGAGGTAACCTCCCTGGTGAAGTCGGGCCTGCAGCACGTCCCCGGCTGGCGGTATCGATCGGCTATTACGGAACAAGCAGGGAGATTAAATGGCTCCTGTATTCGTTTAAAAAAATCCTACTTAACAGGCCGAGCAGTAACATCCTCCCCAGGGCCCGAGATCAATGGAACCAGGTTCCCCCTGCTCCTCCTAAGTGGCCCCATTAGGCCTCGGGAGGAGTAAACGGAATTAAAATATCTATTGTCTGCGTCTGAGCAGACTGCCCTGCCTCCCGCCTAGAGGGAGTGGACTTCTCAGGAGAAGAGGAGGGGGGAGGAGGGGAGATGGAGGGGGGAGGAGGGGGGATGGAGAGAGGAGGATGGGGGGATGGAGAGGGGAGGATGGGGGGATGGAGAGAGGGGGAGGGAGAGGGACGGAGAGGGGAGGAGGGGGGATGGAGAGGGGAGGAGGGGAAATGGAGAGGGGAGGAGGGGGACGGCGAGGGGAGGAGGGGGATGGCGAGGGGAGGAGGGGGACGGAGAGGGGAGGAGGGGGATGGAGAGGGGAGGAGGGGAAATGGAGAGGGGAGGAGGGGGACGGCGAGGGGAGGAGGGGGATGGCGAGGGGAGGAGGGGGATGGCGAGGGGAGGAGGGGGACGGAGAGGGGAGGAAGGCCGGGGTCGGGGGAGAGAGGAGAGGGCAGCAGGAGGAAGCAGGGTCTATGTGATTGCAACAATGTACACCCCCGTCTCACAGGCAGCCATATCAAGGCGCCGGAGGTTACAGAAGAGGGAGCGCCCGGTACATTGTAGCCAGACGTGGACACACCCGCGAGGCGGGAGGAACCGTCACTCTGCCCCCCCCCCCGGGAGGCGGGGCCCGGAGTCAGGGCGTCACCAGGAAAGGGGCGGCGTGCTCACCGGCCGGGCTCCGGGGAGGCCTGCTGGCGGCCCTGCAAACTCAGACCTGACGTCGCTACAGGGGACGGCCCCAGAGGAAAAGCTTTTCATTGAAAAGCAGTTTGCTGGCCCTGGCCGGCGTGGCTCAGGGGCCGGCGTGGCTCGGGGGCCGGCGTGGCTCAGGGGCCGGCGTGGCTCAGGGGCCGGCGTGGCTCAGGGGCCGGCGTGGCTCGGGGGCCGGCGTGGCTCAGGGGCCGGCGTGGCTCGGGGGCCGGCGTGGCTCAGGGGCCGGCGTGGCTCAGGGGCCGGCGTGGCTCGGGGGCCGGCGTGGCTCGGGGGCCGGCGTGGCTCGGGGCCTAGCGTCGGTCTGCGGGCGGAAGGATCCCGGCCGGGATCTCCCCTGACAAAGGCCCATCTTGACCGTCTCGGAGCCTGCGGTCCTTTCCCACCGACGATAACGGATCTTTTGAACGTGAACGTGATTCCCCCACCCCCGGCCCTCCACGCACAGGCCCCGCCCGCGGACCCCACACCCCCCGCGCCCACGGCCGCCTGTTCCCGGTCCTGCCGCCCCCGAGCGACAGGAGGACGTGCCTCCCCTCTCCTCCCGTCCAGCCCTGAGGCTCCGCCTCCTCCCATCGCCATGGACGCCTGCAGCCACTTCCGGCTCCTCTTCAGGCTGACGCCCACCACCCGGTAACAAACACACACACAGCCGAGCCCCCTGCGGCCCAGTGGACAGAGCGTCGGCCTGCGGACTGACGGGTCCCGGGTTCGATTCCGGTCAAGGAATGGACCTTGGTTGTGGGTACAGCCCCAGTGGGGGGCGTGCAGGAGGCAGCTGGTGGATGATTCTCTCATCGATGTTTCTAACTCTCTATCCCTCTCCCTTCCTCTCTGTAAAAAGTCAATAAAATATATTTTTTTTTTTTTTAAAAAAGCAGACATCCCCGAGCCTGATCCCCATCCTTGGAGACCCTGCCTCCCGGCCGCTGGCTCAGGTACACTCACAGCATCGGTTACGGGTTCGAGCGTGTGTTTCCCTTCACGCCGCCGTCCATGATCCGTGAGACATGCATTCTCCCTCGTTTATTCAATGTTTCTTTTTTTTCTCTTTCTTTTCTTTTTGTCAGTCGTCGCCGAGGATACCTGCCCCTCGCTTTCCAGAGAGAGCGGAAGGCGGGGCGGGGGGCGGGGGGGGGCTGTGATGTATCACGTCAGGCGCCCGGAATTCAAGCGAAGACAGAAAGGGTGTCCGCCCGGCGGCGGCCGTTCCGGACGCCGCACGTCCCCCCTCCCTGGCAGCGGCGCCCGTCCCGCTCCGAGCAGCGGCCGGTCGGCTCCCCGATCACCCCCGACCTCGCGGGCTCCAGCCCGGCCTTCCTCGCCGGGGAGAGACACCTCGAAGGGCTGCCTCCCACCGCACCGAGACGGGGCCTGGGACGGAAATTCCCGCAACCCAGGGCCGTGCCCTTGACCTGGAATCGAACCCGGGACCCTTCCGTGCACGCCCCCACGCTCTGACCACTGAGCCACACCAGCCAGGGCTGGTCTCATTGGCTTTTAGAATCAGACCTGTCCCGTGGGGGCGAGGGGTGGGTTGTGAGGAGCCAGGAGGGGAATGGGGGAGGGGGGCGGAGGAGAGGGGGCATCAGGAGACGCAGGAAGAACAAAGCCCACAGGCCCTGGCCCCGGTGGGGGGAGGGGAGACGGGAAGATGCCGGGGGATTCGGAGCCGGAAGGAGCGCGGCCGGGAGGGAGGGAGGGAGGGAGGGAAGGAGCTGCAGGTGTGGGGGTGGGCGTGCGCTTTGTGGTCTGAACAAAGAATGTTCCATTTTCTCCTCCACAGAGCGGCGGTGTGTGTATGTGTGTGCGTGTGTGTGCGTGCATGTGTGTGCGTGTGTATGTGTGTGTGCATGTGTGTACGTGTGTGTGCATGCGTGTGTGTATGGGTGTGCCTGTGTGTGTGTGTGTGCCTGTGTGTATATGTGTGCGTGCGTGTGTGTGTATGTGTGTGTGTGTGCAGTCACGGGCACAGGAGCCCTGGTTGCTGGGGGCAGGAAGCTCATCGCGTTCCATCCTTCCGTGAGGGGAACCCCAGGTGCTGAGGGCAAATCTCTGAACCCCAAGGGAGCGGCCGTGGGGGTGTGGGGGGTATTTTTTAAATATATTTTATTGATTTTTACACAGAGAAAGGAAGAGGGATAGAGTTAGAACATCCATCAGCTGCCTCCTGCACACCCCCCACTGGGGATGTGCCCGCAACCAAGGTACCTGCCCTTGACCGGAATCGAACCCGGGACCCTTCAGTCCGCAGGCCGACGCTCTATCCACTGAGCCGCACCGGTTTTGGCTCTTTTCCTTTTTTAAAATAATATTTTTATTGATGTCAGAGAGGAAGGGAGAGGGAGAGAGAAACATCCATGATGAGAGAGAACCCTGGACCGGCCGCCTCCTGCACGCCCCCCACCGGGGACTGAGCCCGACACGCGTGCCCTGACCGGGATCGAACCCTGACCTCCCGGTTCACAGGTGTTCGCTCAGCCACGGAGCCACGCGGGCCGGGCAGACGGGTCTGAACTTGCCCTGACCTTGGGCTTCATTCTCCGCCCGACGCCCCTCCGGCACCAGCCCCCCAGCCCCCGTGGGCGCCGGGCCTGGGCCCCTGGGGTCAGGGCGGAAACACACAGACAGCAGGCCCCAGGCTTCCGTGTCTGACACACGAGGCCCCAGGCCCTGCCGGGCGCTGCGCTCCCGGCTCCCCCTGAGGGCGGTTCCACCCGCCGCCTGCTGCCCCGAGCTCCTCCTGGGGAGTCTGGGGGTGGCGTAGGGGGGGGGGGAGGGGGAGGACAGAACCCCTCCCCCGGGCGTGGGGGGGTCTTAAAGCCGGAGGGACTGGGAGAGATCTCTGGGGACTCCGTGGGTCCCGCACCAAGAATCCGTCCAAGCGGGCTTTTCCGTGTGGATCCCGTCCTGCAGGAGGTGCAGGGAGGGGCCTGGGCAAAGGGCGGTGCAGCTGAATGAGGTCTGGACCGCACACCAGGCAGCAGGCAGCAGACCAACGGCATGGCTCCATGGATTTAGCAGCACTCTGAGCACCAAGAGGTCACCAAAAGGTCACCAAGAGGCCACAAGAGGTCACTGGCTTGACTCCGGTCCAGGGCACAGGCCCGGGTTGCGGGCTCCATTCCCAGCAGGGGGTGTGCAGGAGGCAGCCGGGCCATGATTCCCTCTCATCATGGGTGTTTCTATCTCTCTCCCTTTCTCTCTCCCTCTCCCTTTCTACCTGAAATAAATAAATAAATACATTTTTAAAATAGATTTTATTGGTTTTTTTGTGTGTTTTTTTACAGGGAGGAAGGGAGAGGGAGAGAGAGCTAGAAACATCGATGAGAGAGACTCATCGACCAGCTGCCTCCTGCACACCCCCCACTGGGGATGTGCCTGCAACCAAGGTCCATGCCCTTGACCGGAATTGAACCTGGGACCCCCCCAGTCTGACGCTCTAGCCACTGGGCCACACCAGCCAGGGCTAAAGTAAAATATCCTTGAAAAGAGGAGTGTGCACGCAGGCCTGTTCGCCAGCCCGCGGGGACGATGGTAAGCGGCCGGTGGGCGTGGGGTGGTGTCAGGCCATCGCCGTTACAGGTTTTTTCCTTCATCTCCTGCGTTTGGCGAGGGTCGGAGGTCCCGCGTGCTCCGGCTGCGTCTCTGGTTCCAAATGCCACCTCCAACGCCGTGACTCACCCACGGCGTCTCAGCCAAAACCCCGCCCCAGCGCCAGACCCTGGCCGGGTGCCACCTGCTCCCCCGGAGGCGCTGTCTCCGGGCTGCCAATCTGGTCCCCGCCGCCTCCCGCCCGCGCTCACCGCCGGGGCCTCTCCCGCCCGCCCGCCCGCCCGCCCCCCCAGCCCACATCGCCCCCGAGTCACCCGCTCCCTCCGCCACGCCCCGGCCCCCAGAGACTCCGTTTTCTCCTCCGAGCACATGGGATGGCGCCCAGCTTTGCCCAGAGGACTCCATGGGACTCCCAGCTCAGGGAAAGCCCCATCGTGTCCCCCCAGGACCCCCCCACCTGCCCTGGGCCTCCCGCCTCCTCCCCCCCCACCCGCCCCTCTGAACCCCACCACCTCCCCCTGCTTTCTTTATTTTGTGAAACTATGTGTGTGTTGATTTCAGAGAAGAAGGGGGAGAGAGAGAAACATCCATGATGAGAGCCCTGGCCGGTGTGGCTCAGTGGGTAGAGTGTCAGCCTGTGGACTGAAGGGTCCCGGGTTTGATTCCAGTCAAGGGTATATTTCTTGGTTACAGGCTCCTCCCTGGCCGAGGCCCTGGTCGGGCACATGCAGAAGGCAACCCATCGATGTGTTTCTGTCCCACTGATGTATTCTCTTCGTCTCTCCCTCTCTCTTCCGCTCCCCCTAAAAATCCATGGAAAAATACCCTCTGGTGAGGATTAAAAGAAAAGAGGGAGAGAGAGAGAGAAGCATCCAAGATGAAAGAGAATCATGGACCAGCTGCCTCCGGCACGCCCCTCACTGGGGATGGAGCCCGCAGCCCGGGCCTGTGCCCCGACCGGGATCGAACCCTGACCTCCTGGTTCCTAGGTTGACGCTGCACCATGGAGCCCCCAGCCTGGCTGAACCCTCTTTATTTTATTGTTTTGTTAAAGACGCCGGTCCTTCTCTCTCAAAGCTCCTGTGTGGTCCCCTCCTCTCTCTTCCTCCTCAGGAACCTCTCTCCCTCTTCCTCGTTGGCCGGAAGCCGTGTGTTCTGGGGATCAGAGTCGGGGGCCGGGGCGGGGCTCCGCAGGACGGAGAAATGGGGTTTGCCTGGGCCCCAGGACGGACCAGCTCTCCTTCCCAGGCCCCTGGCTGTGCAGTCGGTCGTGTTCTGCTCGGTCTCCTCGGGGCGGAGCCCAGCGGAGGGGCGGGCCCGCGGGGGGAGCCTGTCCCCGCTCCGGGCCAGGCCGAGCACAGAGAGGCCGCCTGTGTGCGCGCCGGCTCCCACAGACGCGTCTGTCCCCGCGCCACCCGCAGCGATGAAAGAGCCTGTGTCCGGCCTCCTGTCCGGCGCCTGTGCCCCCCCCCCCCCCAGCGGCTCCCGGGACCGGCTCAGGAGCCCTGGCCGGTGTGGCTCAGCGGATGGGGCGTCCGCCTGCAGTCCGGGTTCAATTCCCGGTCAGAGTTGTGGGCTTGATCACCAGTAGGGGGCATGCAGGAGGCAGCCCATCAGTGACTTTCTCATCCTTGATGTCTCTCCCTCTCCCTTCCTCTCTAAAATCAATAAAAATAGATTAAACAACAAAACAGACAAAGAAAAACCCTCCGTGTGGGACACTGTCCCGTCCTGGAGGGTCCCCTCGGCCCCCCTGCGGGGTCGTCTGGTCTGGCTGGTCCAGAGCAGCCCCCGCCTCTGGGTTCCGTCCTCCCTGTCGCCGAAGGCAGAGCCAGCAACATCCTGCGGATTCGGGGCGCCACCAGCAACACCGAAGGTTCCGCCCGCCCCGCCCCGCCCCGCCCCGCCCCAGGCGGACTCCCATCACCTCCGGAAAGCCCTGGGCATCCCCGCCCGAGCGGGACACCCTCCAGGTGGACAGACGAAGGCGGGCGGGTGGTTAAAACCCCCTCGACCGGGCACGTGGGCTTTTTAAAAAATACATTTTATTGATTTCTTACAGAGAGGAAGGGGGAGGACAGAGCCCCATCGGTCAGCTGCTCCTGCTCCTGCTCGCCCCACTCTGGGGAGGGAGCCTGCCGCCTAGGCCTGGGCCCTGACCGGGAATCGAACCCTGACCTCTTGGTTCCTAGGTGGATCCTCAACTCCTGAGCCACCGGCCGGCCCCACAGGCACTCAGGCCCCTGCTAACTAAATGAGTTGTTGGAACCCAAGTTCCCGGCCTGCGACTCGGAGAAGCTCCCTCCCACGCCTGGCTTGCTCTCCTGACATTTCGGTAAATTGGATGTTAAGCCATCCCTGCCCTGCACGGGACGCCCTTAGCGAAGGCGTCAGAGCAAGACCTCCGCGGAGCAAGCTGTCGGGAGGCGCTGCGTGTCCCGGGAGACGCTCGCTCCCAGCCCCCTCCGCGCCCCAGGAGGCGCCTCCCAGCGTGCAGGACGGTGTGCGGAGGGGCAGGCGCAGCAGGCGCAGCCGCTCAGGAACACAATGTATCCAGGCTGATGGCTGTGAGAGGGGCAGGCGCAACCATCCAAGGATGCAATGTGGACGAAACCGGTGTGGCTCAGTGCAGAGAGCGTCGGTCTGCGGACTGAAGGGTCCCGGGTTCGATTCCGGTCAAGGGCATGGACCTTGGTTGCGGACACATCCCCAGTAGAAGGTGTGCAGGAGGCAGCTGATGGATGTTTCTCTCTCGTCGATGTTTCTCTCTATCCCTCTCTCTTCCTCTCTAAAAAATCAATAAAATATATTTTTAAAAAGGATGCGATGTGTCCGAAGGGGCAGGCGCATCCGTCTGGGATACGATGTGTCCGGCCCCCGGCTCCCGGCTCCTCTCCCCAGTGAGGAAACGCCGTGCATTTGTTTACATGGATGCTAACGGCTTGCTAACGAAGGATGAGCGGATGCTAATGTATTCCCCGGGAGACAGACTCCGCTGACTGACGGGCTTCTGCTTCCTCCGCGCAGGCGCGGGCGCGGTCATTAACGCTGTTCCTCCTCCGGGCGGAGGATTGGTATGCAAACGACATGCAAATGACATGCAAAGTGTGTGTCGTGGCCACGCCCCCGCCGGGGGCAGGGGTTCCGGGCAGAGGTTCTGCGAGCCCACCCGCCCCCTTGGCTGTGTCTGGGAGACCCCAGGGCCAGAGAATGTTCTGGAGCCTGTTCTCAGACGGAAACAATTAATAAACGCCGCGCCGTGTCCTGTTGCGCGTTCAGAGATCATTAGGCCCCGCTGTCTGCTGGGAGTGCGGGGTGATTGCCGCCATCGCTCACAGCGGGTCTCATTTCACCACAAAGACGCCGCTCAGAGATCCCGGCCTTGCGGAAACTGGTGTGGCTCAGTGGACAGAGCGTCGGCCTGCGGACTGAAGGGTCCCAGGTTCAATTCCGGTCAAGGGCATGGACCTTGGTTGTGGGCACATCCCCGGTGGGGGGTGTGCAGGAGGCAGCTGATTGATGATTCTTTCTCATCGATGTTTCTAGCTCTCTATCCCTCTCCCTTCCTCTCTGTAAAAAAATCAATAAAATATGTGAAAGGAAGGAAGGAAGGAAGGAAGGAAGGAAGGAAGGAAGGAAGGAAGGAAGGAAGGAAGGAAGAAAGAAAGGAAGAAAGGAAGAAAGAAAGAAAGAAAGAAAGAAAGAAAGAAAGAAAGAAAGAAAGAAAGAAAGAAAAAGGAATCCCGCAGCCTCGCTTCCCTGCGTGGTATTTGGGGGCAGAGGCCATTGGCTGGGCCTACAGCCTGGCTCCAGACCTAGTCTGTTTTTTAAAATATATCTTACTGATTTCAGAAAAGGAAGAGGGAGAGAAACGCCTATGAGGAGAGAAAATCGTGGAGTGGCTGCCGAGGGCCTGTGTCTGCGACATGTGTGTGCACGTCGTCCTCTGTGCACACGGGCGTCCATGCTCAGGTCCCAGGACACGCGGGAGGGGGCCTCGCCGAGGACACGTGGTGGCGAGTCCCGGAATGGCACACCTGACGCGTGTAGCGTGTTACCCGTCAGTGTTTTGTGGGAACCCCTTTCACGTCCCCCGTGGCTCAGGGCTCCGGTTCAAGGTTCGGGTTCCAGAGAGGGCCGCACACAAATGAAAAGAGACGTTAGAAAAGCATTCGTTTGGGGAACGGGGGCCAGGCGGGAGCCCCGGAGAGGATACCCCCGGCTCCCGCCCTGCCCTCCCTCTCAGCACGGTGACGGGACACATCCTCATCCCGCGGGCGGGAGACCCCAATCACGGCCAATCCCGAGACTCAAAGGTGCAGCTGCCTCCACCACCCACGTCTCAGCCGAGCGGTGAGCGCTCAGCCCTGACCTCTCAGAGCAGGTGAGGCGGCCCAGCCCTCCCCTCCCCGTCCACACCGCTCCGTTTAGGAATCTGTAAAGCTGCCGGCCGGCGAGGCTCAGCGGCCCAGCACCGGCCGAGGGACCAGGAGGCCCCGGCTGCGGGCTTGGTCCCCGGGGGGCCTGCGGGAGGCAGCCGATCCATGATGCTCTCTCATCACCGATGTTCCTCTCTCTCCCCCTCCCTTCCTCCCTGACATCAATGAAAGTATGTTTTAAAGATAAAAGTTTTAATATCGGTTAAGTTCATTCAACTTGATCACAGAGCTGAGGCTCAAATTTGGAAACAGTGCGGACACTGAGTGGACAGATGATGATGATCTCTGAACGCATACTAATTTGGCCTCTCAGTGTGTGTGTGTGTGTGTGTGTGTGTGTGTGTAGCCCGGTGCATGCATTCGTGCATGGGTGGGGTCGGCCAGCCTGGCCGGGGGAGGGGACATGGACGGTTGGCCAGCCTGCCTGCTGGTCGAACTCCTGATCAAGGGGACCATTTGCATATGAGCCTTTTATTCTATAGGATAGACACGGGGTGGCCAGATTATTGTGTTCAGAGATCATCATAATCTGGCCACTCAGTATGTATGTATATATACACATATATATACACTATACATATGTAACACACTATATACTAGTACACACATATGCACACACATACACCTGTTCTATGGGTCTATTACATTTCATAGACACGCATGCATGCACACGTGTACACGCAGCACATCATATGTTAAATATGTATACATGTTTACATGCATATCGCACCAGCTAGTGCACGGTATGTACACGTGTGCGTACGCGGGTACATCTGTAACGCATAGTGTGTTGCCTCGTGCATATGCCATACGGACGAGCTCACACCCATGCGTTTGCATGTGTGCACGTATGAAAGGTTCATGTTTAAGGCCCTGGCAGCCTCGCAGGCCTCAGGGTGCTGTCGCCCAGCCCCCTGCAGGGGGCACTGCGGGGAGAGGGGGGCCGGTCCCGCAGACCGCAGACTGCCTCTGAGCTGGAGAAGGAGGGCGAGCCATCGCCCCGGGGCGTCTCCGGCCCCAGCAGACTGTCTAATTAGGTCGGTGACTCTGATTTCCCTGGATTGGAGTGGAGCCGCGATGAAATCCCACTTTAATCAGCCCTGCGCCTCGCTCCTGGGGAGACGCCCCCCTCGCCCCCCAACTTCCGCCCGGAGCGCGTCCCTCTGGCCTCAGCCGCCATCCCCCCGTCAGCAGTAACGAGGCCCCTTGTGTTAATGCCGTTTTCAAATACACACGGTGTGAGTGTCAGAGAGGAAGGGAGAGGAGGGAGAGGAATATCCATGAGGAGAGAGGATCATGGACCGGCTGCCTCCTGCACGCCCCACACTGGGGATGGAGCCCGCCACCCGGGCCTGTGCCCCCACCCACCGGGAGCCAAACCCATGACCTCCTGGTTCCCAGATTGACGCTCACTCCTGAGCCAGGCCGGCCGGGCTGAAGACACCACGTTTAGACGGTTCTCCAAAGACTGACTGATCTAAACCACGCCCCCTATCACTCCACATGACTTTTTTTTTTTGAGAATTAAATAAAAAAATAACACTTTAAAAAAAATGAGTATGATTGAATAATAAACAATTTAAAGAAGACTTCTTATTAAAAGATTGACGTCTAAGCTGGCCAGCGGCTCAGTGGGGTAGAGCGTGGTGTTAATAAAATATCGAAGTCCACCCAGACTGACTTTTTCACACATTTGCCGGACTCTCACTATGATGCAACAGCCGGCGATCAGAGCGAGACTCCAGCCCGTACATCACTGAGACCCCCTGGGGACGCGAGACATAAATCAAACCCTGCACGAACACAGAGACCCCTGGAGCGATGCACTGACAACCGCCAGGTGCCAGAATGCACGGTATTGACAAATCCCTTATGTAATCACACAGGAAAGGGGTGGGAATGGCCAGGAGAAACACAAAACGTGGAGCCGTGGGGGGCGGGGCGTGAGGGGCGTGGGTCCAGGAGAGAGGAGGCTCGGGTCCGAGGCGGTCACGCAGCGTCCGCACTGAAACCCGTTGTTAGGAAGGACGTAGTCAAACCACGCGGTGCTGCGGAGCGGGGACTTTCTAGCCCGAGAGAGGGGGGGCTCCCAGCTCTGAAGGCCCCCCTCCCGTCCTGGCTCGCCGAGGGAGGCGCCAGCCCTCGCCGGACCTCCAAACCGGCCACCGCCGGCGCTCCCCGTGTGAGACTGCGTGTAAGCAATGACTCTCAAGAGCAAAATCACCACAAAGATTTTCATAAATTTCCGATAAAAAGACCCGAAAGAGTCTGTGTGCCCGGCCGGCCTGGCTCAGGGGCTGAGCATCGACCTAGGAACCAGGAGGTCCCGGTTCGATTCCCGGTCCGGGCACAGGCCTGGGTTGCCGGCTCCATCCCCAGTGGGGGGCGTGCAGGAGGCAGCCGGTCCATGATTCTCTCCCGTCGATGTTTCTCCCTCTCCCTCTCCCTCTCCCTTCCTCCCTGAAAGCCATATAAATATTTTTTAAATAAATGAAAATTATGACCCCCGGAGCGTGGGAGGACGCCGGCTTAGGACGGCCCAGCGCCCACGGCCCCTTTCCGGAGCTGTGTCCTCGGCGGTTCAGCACCGGCCTCCTCACACCCTCCGATCCGTCCGCAGTGGAGGTGAGGCCGCCGAGCTCCGGGCGGCGGAGGCCCGGGCGGGGGGAGCGGCCGGACACACGGGACGGGAGCGGCGGGCCGGCCTGGGGCAGTGCCATCCGCACAGGAAGTCCGTGCCGCGCTGCGGGAGGGGCGGGAGCGGGGTGAGAACGGCCCCGCACGGCTTCCCCGGGCCCAGGACCGCGCTCGGTCACACCTGTGCACACGGCGGCACCGAGTCTCTGAGCTGGACACACCGACACGTCCCACGCCACGTGTCCCGGCTTCCGTGTCACTGCCACGCGCCCACCTGCGGGTCACGGCTCCTCCTGCCCAGGACTGGTCGGGGTTTCCGTTTGGAAAAGCCCGGAGGTGCGGGGGAGGGGAGGGAACTTGGGAGACACCGGCTCCTCCAACGGCTCTGTCTCCGGAAGATGCCCCGCCGGCAGCCCCTCCACCACCGGGAGGGCCCGGTCAGACCCCGAGGACGAGCCGTTCTGTCCCTTCCTCACAACCAGAGGCCGTGACAGCCAGTAAGACACGCCCGGGAGCCGTGTGTGTGTGTGTGTGTGTGTGTGTGTGTGTATCTGTATGTTTGTGTGTGAGTATGTGTGTGTGCATGTGTAAGTGAATGTGTGTGTATGTGTGTGCATATGTGTATGTGTGAGTGTGAGTGTGTGTGTGTGTGTGTGTCTGTCTGTCTGTCAGGCTGCTGGCATGTGCACTTGGCTTTTCTTAATATATTTTTATTGATTTCCCAGAGGAAGGGAGAGGGAGAGAAACACCCGTGATGAGAGAGCATCACGGACCGGCTGCCTCCTGCACGCCCCGCACTGGGGATGGAGCCCACAACCCGGGCCTGTGCCCTGACCGGGAATCAAACCCTGACCTCCTGGGTCACAGGTGACGCTCACTGCCGGCGGGAGGGTGGCCTTGGTCTCTAACCTCCGCCTGCCGGGGTCCATCTGACTCCATGGCCTCTCTCCTCCGGGTGGTCCGGCTCCCTCAGTCCCGAGGCGCTAACACATCATCGGAGCCGCCGACCACGCCGCCGTCCCTCCCGCAGCAGCCTCCCCCCATCCACCCCCACCCCGCCCCCCGACGTGAGACCCTGCGCGGGAGCTCGGGGAGGCTCTGCTTCCAGGAACTGGGGGCGCACGGGGACCCCCAGAACCTGCTCTCTGTAGGGCCCCGTCGGAAAGGGGGTCACACACAAATGCAGAGCTGGCCCAGGCTCAGGGCGCTGAGGGGGACCCCACCCCTTCTGCTGGGAACTCGGGGGACAAGTTGGGGCTGGCGGCTGCAGCGGAGCGGGGAGAGGGGGGGGCCAGCGGGCGCCCGAGGCTGCACACCGGGCGCTAAGCAACGCGGGTCCCGCAGCCCGGAGCCCGGCGGCCTCCGCACCCGCACCCGCAGCGGGACGGGCAGCCCCTCACCTCCTGCAGGTCCTGGGGTGCCTCCCCCCCCTTCCACTCCGCCCGCCCTGCCCGCTCCCCTCCGGGGCCCCCACGCAGATCACACTTTGGGGGGACCGGACTAAGGTCTCCCCTCCCCCCGGTTCCCCGTCCTCAGGGGCCGCCCCTGCCGCAAAGGGGCCGCAGACTCGCCGGCCACGCGCGCGCACCCCCGAGCCCTCGGTGCCACCCCCAGGCCCCGCACCCGCCCGCACCCGCCCACGCGCTCTCCCTGCGCGCTCCCCGCGAAGTTGGTCCCGGGCCGCGGGCCGCGGGCCTCACCTGTGGCGAGCAGGGCGGCCAGGCCCAGCAGCGCGGGGGGCCGGCGCGGCGGGCGCATCCTGGAGCCGCAGGCGGAGCCGCCGCCCCGGCGCGTCCGGAGCGGGGGACGCGGCCGCCGAGTCCCGGAGGCCCGCGCGGGGCTGGGGGCGGGAGGGGGGAGCGAGGCCGGGAGGGGGGAGCGGGGTGCGGGGCCGGGAGGAAGGGAGGGGGTGCGCTAGGGGTGCGGGCGGCCGCGGGGCCCTGCGCGCCCGGCACGCGTGTCCATGGCCCCGGGGGCGGGAGTTCTCTCACAGCCCGGCGCGCGGGCGAGCCCCACCCCCACCCGCTCCCGCTCCTCCGGGGCTTTTCACTCGGATCCCCGCGGGCCCGGGTCCCTCCCCGGTGACCGGAGCGCGGACCGGCCCCCGGAGGGCCCGGCGAGGGCGGCTCCGCGCGCGCGGGCGGCGGCGGGGGCGGCGCGGGGGCTCCGGGCCGGGCGGCGGGGCGGAGCGCGGGGCCCCATCCCTCCCGGCCGCGCCCGGGGAGGAGGGGTGACGCCGAAGTTTGGGGCGCAGCCCAGGGCCCCCCCGGCCCGGCCCCCGGCGCGGAGCTCCCGGCAGAGGCGGCGGCCCGGCGCCGGCGGAGGAGGAGGAGGACCCGCCGCGGCCGCGGAGGCGAGCGCCCGCCCGAGTGCCCCGCGCGGCTCCGCGCTCCGCGGTAAATTGCCCTTTTCTTCCCCCAAAGCCCCACCCTCCCGGAGTGACAGCCCGGAGCCCCAATCCGCAGAGTGAACCCACCTCCCCCGCCCGCCCCCGCGCCCCCCTCCCGCGCCCCTCCCCGGAGCGCTGGCGGGAGGGGCTGCGGGGGGCGGGGGGCCTGGTCAGCCCCGGGGGGGCCCCCAACAGGTGTCCTTCCTTTCTCCCCCAGACCCAGGGGAGGGGTCCTCTGGCGGGGGGGAAGGGGGCAGGGGGGCGGGGGGCGTATGAGGGGGGCAGCGGGGGAGGGATCTCTGCGGGGGGCCCTCACCCCGCACCCCACAGGCCCAGCAATCTCTGGGCAGAGCGTCTAACCTCTGACCTCAGGCCTGCCATCCTGAGGGCCCCTCACCCCGTCGGGGAATGAGTGCCGGGGTCAGCGACCCTAAAAGAATCCCCATTGGAGCCCCGGCCGGTGCGGCTCAGCGGACAGAGCGTCGGCCTGCGGACTGAAGGGTCCCGGGTTCGATTCCCAGTCTGGGCACAGGCCCGGGTTCGGGCTGGATCCCCAGTGAGGGGGGCGGGGGCGTGTAGGAGGCAGCGGATTCTCTCTCGTCATGGATGTGTCTCTCCCGCTCTGAGATGGGTACAGACGCGTTTTTAAAAGGAATTCCCCCGGGAGCCACCGGGCCTCAGGCCCTCACCCTGCGGGTCGCACCCCTTTGGGGCCCAATGAGCCTTTCACAGGGGTCAGCTAAGTCCGTCAGAAAACACAGATTTTACATCACGATGCATGCACAGGAGCAAATCACAGCTATGAAGTAGAAAGGAAAATCATGTTATGGTTGGGGTCACCAGGACATGAGGAGCTGTATAAAGGGCTGAGGCATTGGGAAGGCTGAGAACCACTGCCTTAGGCATTGGGGAGAGGAGAGGAGGGGAGGGGAGGGGAGGGAGGGAGGGGAGGGGAGGAGGGAGGGGAGGGGAGGGGAGGGGAGGGAGGGGCCAGGGCAGCGGCCTGAGTGTCAGGGTCCCTCCGGGGCCTTGAACCAAGCAGCTCAGACCTCAGAGCAGGTGCGGGCGCCCACGATGGCGGACAGCTGCCAGGAGCCCGGGGGACCACCTCGGAGGGCGGAGGGGGGAGGCAGGGGTCCCCTCGGGCCCGTGATGGGGGCGGAGGGGGAGGCAGGGATCCCCCGGGCCTGTGATGGGGGCTGAGGGGGAGGCAGGGGTCCCTCGGGCCTGTGATGGGGGCGGAGGGGGAGGCAGGGGTCCCCCTCAGGCCCACGATGGCGGAGACACGGGCGCCTGCCTGGGGAAGGCCAGTGAGAGGCCCCGGCGTTCCCGCTGAGACAGCCCCGCTTGCTCCAGACTGGCCTTCCTGGATGTGGGGCGTACGTGTGTCTGTTTCTTCTTTTATTTCTTTTTTTTTATATATAAGTTTTTATTGATTTGAAGGAGGGAGAGGAAGGGAGAGGGATGGAGAGAGAGAGAAACATGGATGTGAGCGCTCCACAGCCACCGGCTGCCTACTGCACGCCCCCTGCTGGGGGACTGACTGCGAAACCCAGGCAGGTGTCTGGACCCAGAACCCAACAGGGACCTCTCGAGCTCCCGGTGATTGGGATGATGCTCAACCCACTGAGCCACCCCGGCCGGCTCCCTTTGACTTCCTAAACGCCCGCCTGTTCCCGGTGCATCTCCCCTAAAAGCTCCCCGGCCTGCGTGAGGCAAATAACAGAAGAGATCCGTGTCCTGGGGGTCTGAACCCTGAGCCAGCGCCCCCGCACTCTGCACGCGTGTTAATACCGGAGTGGGGACCCCCCCCCCCAGTGTCTCTGATTCCCCTGGTGTGTGTGGGGGGGGGGGGGCTCGGGAACCAGCACCCTAACACGCCCCAGGAGAGGGAGGCCCCAGCGGCCGGCTCCCACCCGCCCGCGCCCGCCCCCTCTCCCGCCCATTGACTCCGAGCCCTCTGCCTCCCTCGGAGCCGCGTGCTCCCTCCTCGGCCGGGAATCAATTTGGAAGCCGTTCTGTCAGTAATTAAATCGCGCTAATTGGTCGTGCTGTGTGCAGCCAGCTCCGACACGGCGGCTGGGCTGCTGTCTTTGGATAAAACAAATGTTCTGAGCAGCCGCTTCCAGAACTGCCAGCCTGGCCCGGGCGGAGGCGGGGCCGGGGGGCGGGCGGGGGCCCTGCAGCCGGAGGGAGGGACGGGCCAGGTGTGGCTCACACCCCCTCCGTCACCGCCGGACTCGCACCCGAGAGGACAGGGGGGCGGTCGGGGGGGGCGGAGTGGCCACGTCGGGAGTGGGGGCAGGAGACATCCCCACAGGCTCCCCGGGGGCCGGGTTGGCTGGGAAAACCTCCGGATTAGGAGAACTCTCTTCCTTCTTCCTCTTTTTTTAAAAAAATAAAATATATTTTTATGGACTTCAGAGAGGAAGGCAGAGGGAGAGAAAGAGAGAAAAACATCCATCCTGAGAGCATCATAGACCGGCTGCCTCCTGCCGGCCCCCACTGGGGACGGAGCCTGCCACCCAGGCCTGTGCCCTGACCGGGAATCGAACCCTGACTTCCTGGTTCCTAGGACGACGCTCACCACTGAGCCACCCCGGCCTGGCTGTTACTTTCCTCTTAGTGAGAGTCCCCGAGGAAGCCAGGGCTGCGAGGGCTGTGAATTTCCACGAGGGCTGGCTCCCCTCTCTGGCCGCCCCGGCTCCCGTGGGGTTTCCATCTGGAGCCGCAGACCCGCGGCCTCCATGTCTGTCCGACCACAGACGCCGCCCCGCCCCACAGGGGGCCTCACCCCGCGGCGCCAGCGCCCCAAGACCATGCTCTCCCATCCTTCAATCCAGACTTTCAATTCTTCCTCTGTGATTTTCTTTTCTTTTTTTTGGCTTGTCCACCTTTTTTTTGGTTGAGGGGGCAAGGGGGATCCCCGGAGGTGTCTGTGGGGTACGCTGCTGCCCTCAGAGACAGGGAATGGACATCACTTTCTTTATATATTTTTTAATTGATTTTTTTTTTTACAGAGAGGAAGGGAGAGAGATAGAGACATAGATGAGAGAGAAGCATTAATCAGTCGCCTCCCACACACACCCCCACTGGGGATGTGCCCGCAACAAAGGTACGTGCTCTTGACCAGAATCGAACCCCGGACCCTTCAGTCCGCAGGCCGACGCTCTACCGCTGAGCCACACCGGTTTCGGCTGGACATCCCTTCCAATTGCTCCCCAAACGGTGAACTCTGGGGCGCGGAGGGGAGGCGGTTTTCATGCATCGAAGGTGGGGGAGCGGAACCGGGTCCCCCAAACCCCAGGGCGAGGCCCGGGACAGCCCCAGGCGGCCGGACCACCGCGGGCAGTACCGTGGACAGCGGCATCCGCTGTCCTGCAGCGACCCCTGGTGGCGAGAGCGTGGCCGTTCCGGACACCAGCTGCTCCCAAAACCGTGGTCAGCAAACGGCGGCTCCTTGGCCCCTTGCGTGTAGCTCTTCCGCAAAACGTCACGGCCTGGGCGAGTCTAGTTTGAAGAAGTGGCGTTGGAAGAAGTTTACGTTTTAAAAATGTGGGTCTCCAAAGAAATTTCAATGGTGCTGCTGATAGCTGGCTCTATGGACGGATGAGTTTGCCGACCACAGTCCCAAAACAAATGAACCAGCGTCTCCCCCGCTGTCACCAAGGAACATGGATACGGTTGGCGTTAAAAACGATCCCCTTTGCCCGGCCGGTGTGGCTCAGGGGCGGAGCAGCCACCTGGGAACCAGGAGGTCGAGGTTCGATTCCCGGCCAGGGCACAGGCCCGGGCTGCGGGCTCCATCCCCAGTGGGGGGCGTGCAGGAGGCAGCCGGCCGGCCAGTGACTCTCTCATCACGGAGGATTCTCTCTCTCCCTCTCCCGGCCACTCTGAAATCAATAAGAATATTTTTTTAATGCCACGTGCTTTCCCCCAGGCCCCTGGCTGCCCGCCCACATGATTCACTGCCTTCCCTCAAGGTCAAAGCCATGAGACTCCACCTCAGAAGCACAGGCTTCGCCAGCTGCACAACCCCTAAAACCTTCCCCCCACCCCGGAGCCGGGGGCAGTGCCTGCAACCCCTCCCCCTCCCCCCCTCCGAGTTCATACGAAACAGGGACCTGCTCTGCTCGGGCCAACGCTTTTCTCTTCTCCCCGAGAAAGCCGGGGCTGGGGGGGTGAGGAGGGGGAGCAGTAACAACCCCCCACCCACACCTCCTGTTTCATTTTTGTATTTTCTCCCTGTATTGTTTTTATTTTTATTTTTTCATTGTTTGAAGGATTACAAATACCGTGTTTCCCCGAAAATAAGACATCCTCCGAAAATAAGACCTAGCTCATGGAAAGAGAAGACATCCCCTGAAAATAAGACCTAGCGCAACTTTGGGAGAAAAAAAAATTAATATAAGACACTGTCTTATTTTCGGGGAGACAGGGTAGTAGTACATCTCTCTCCTTTCCTGCCCCCCCTCGACACCTTCCCCCCACCGGCACCTCCTGGCGGCCGCGTTCCGGGCGCTGCGGGCGCCGGGAGGTCCGTGGCTGCCCCGGGGGCGGCGCCCCATGGGAAACGCTGACGTGACAGGCGCCTGCGGTGCCGTGAGCGCCGGGCGCGGCGCCTCTGCGCGGGGCGCGGTGTCAGACGCCGAGTTCGGGGTGATGCTGCGTTCGTGTCACGTCTGCCCCGGAGGCGGCGGCGGCTCCTTGGGGGGGGGGGGGGGCGCCCTCTGCAGACGCCGGGGCCCCTCACCCGCCGGAGATCCAGGGGCAGAGAGAGGTCCTGGAGGCAGAGGCGACCTTCAGCTCCCGGGTCAGGGAAGGTGCGCTGTCCCCCCGCCCCCCGCCCTCCTCCCCAGCTCCCTGCCCGGACCCGCCTCAGGCTGGGTCGGAGCCAGGACTCCGGGGCGAGGGAAGGAGCCACGGCTCACAGGACGCCGGGACGCGGCCCCCGGCCGGTGTCCCCGCTCCCCACCCGCTGACCGCAGACCGGGGCGCTCACAGGAGGGCGCTCTTGTTTTCCTTAAATATATTTTATTGATTTTTACAGAGAGGAAGGGAGAGGGAGAGAGAGCTAGAAACATGGAAGAGAGAGATACATCAACCAGCGGGCTCCTACACGCCCCCCACTGGGGATGTGCCCGCAGCCAAGGTACATGCCCTTGGCCGGAATCGAACCCGGGACCTTCCAGTCCACAGACTGACGCTCTATCCACTGAGCCAGGCCGGTTTGGGCTGGAAGGTGCTCTTTTCCCAGACGGTCCCTGCGCCCCGGCCCCCCTCCTCCACGCGGTCTCCGCAGCCCCGCCCACAGGAGGCGTCTCTGTCCCCGCCCCCTGGACCCGGGCCGTGGCCGGCAAACCCATCCGTCCACGGAGCCCAACACCACCAGCACGGCGATGCCACACTTTGGAAACCGAAACTGTACAGGCAGGTACATGGTTACTCCCTTAATGAGGGCACTCCTGAGCTGGCCTTGGCTGAAAACTCAAGGGGCCAAAGAGCCGCCTGTGGCTGGAGAGCCGCGGTTTGCCGACCCCTGGCCTAGAGGGACCCCTGGGTCACCCGGGCCTCTGGGAGGGGCCGCCAAGTGAGCGTCTGAGGCCGCCTGCTCCCACCCTGTGCCCTCCGCGTCCAGGCCCAGGGCTGCGTTTGAGTTTACGGCTCAGATGATATATGAGCATTTTATATATATATTTCTATTGACTTCAGAGAGGGGGGGAGGGGAGAGAAGCATCCATGATCAGAGAGAATTAAGGCTCGGCTGCCTCCTGCACGCCCCCCATGGGACCGGGCCCACAACCCGGGCCTGTGCCCTGAGCCATCTCCCCCTGTGGTCATGGGATCGCTTTCCTCCCCCCCCCAGGCTGGACCTCGGACGCTGCGCCCAGGAACCACAGGACACGGAGCCGCACCGGGGAGTCTGGGCGCCGCTGAGGTCCGGGCGGGAGAGATGTGCAAACGTCCGTGATGTGTTGACAGCACCGATGGTTCCTCGTCCTGCCGCCCTGGGGAGGGGGGGAGGGCAGAGGTGGAGACACAGAGCGAGGCCCAGAGGCCACAGCGTCTCCCTCTGCGCCCTGGAAAAGCAGAGCTGTACCCATGGCCTGGAGGGACTCTGACACCATTGGGTCCTCAGGAAGGTTGAAGGTCGAAGGTCGAAGGTCGAGGAGACTTTGAAAGTGACCAGGGAACCGCCCAGTCTAACTGCAGAGATTCCAGGTGTTTTGTTTGTTGTTGTTGTTGTCGTTTATGTATTTGTGTGGATGTCAGGGAGGAAGGGAGAAAGAGAGAGCGAGAGACAAATCCATGAGGAGAGAGAACCTTGGACCAGCTGCCTCCTGCAAGCCCCCACTGGATGGAGCCCCCAGTCCTGGCCTGTGCCCTGACGGGGAATCGAACCCTCACCTCCTCCTGGTTCACGGGCCGATGTCAGCCCCTGAGCCCGCCCGCCAGGCCCCAGCTCCTCCCCGTGTCATTTCCATCCGGGACCCCAAGGGCCGCGGCCTCTGCGAGCCGACGGGGCAGCTCTCGCCGCGGTCCCGGGTCCGAGCCCGGCTCCCGGCCGAGGCGGGCGGCCCTCCCGCGCGGCGGCTGCCGACCTCAGCGTTTTCCCAGAACAGCAGACAGAAGCGCAAGACAAAGGCACACATCTGGCTCCGAAAATAGGCCCCGCGAAGTAAAACGGGGAAGAGCAGATTCCGCGGCCGAGGGCGGGGTTCACAGGCTCCCCAGACGCCGTGTCTGGCTCGGCGCCGGCTGTCGGGGCTGGGAGGAGGCAGGCGTCTCCTTTTCCGGCCGGCCTGTGCCTTTCCAGTTCCAAACACCCTGGACTGCTCAGTGGTTAGAGCAACAGCCTGGGCACCAGAGGGTCCCGGGTCCGATCCCGGGTCAGGGCCCAGGCCCAGGGGGGGTGTGTGTGTGCAGGAGGCAGCCGGCCCATGATTCTCTCTCATCACTGATGTTTCTCTCTCTCCCTTCCTCCTCGCTGCCTTCCCCTCTCTGTAAAATTCACTGGGAACCCTGTCCTGGGATGAGGGTTGGTTTTAAAAAGCTGAAACCGGTGTGGCTCAGTGGATAGAGCGTCGGTCTGCGGACTGAGGGTTCCCAGGTTCGATTCCGGTCAGGGGCATGGACCTTGGTTGCGGGCACATCCCCAGGAGAGGATGTGCAGGAGGCAGCTGATCGATGTTTCTCTCTCATCGATGTTTCTGACTCTCTATCCCTCTCCCTTCCTCTCTGTGAATCATCAATAAAATATATTTTTTAAAAACAAAGTAAAATAAGTGGAGGAGTGAGACGAGGGGACGGGAGGAGGGCTCTGGGGTGAAGGGGGAGGTCGGGGGGCAGGGGGAGGTGGAAGACGCCCGGGGATTCCCCAGAGCCCGGTCCGATGAGCTGATCGGATGATCGGAACCAGGAGGACAGGCGACCGGTCACCTCAGCGGCTCCGGGCCTTCGCCCAGCGGCGGGGGCTCTGACAGCGGCGAGGGAACCGGGCGGGCTGGCTCTCGCCCCGACGATCCGCACTCACAGGCCCTCGGGGGCCGGGAAAGGCCGTAAACGAGGGGCCCCCTGTCTGAGGGAATCGGGGTGACCACGTTGCCCCTTTTCCCCTGGAGCCCAGACTCCGCCCAGCACCCACGCTCCCGTAGCCAGCCAGGGAGCCCAGCCAAGGGCTGTCTGATCCCACACTGTTCTCACGGTTGTGGCTGGGGCCGTGGCCGGGGCCAGGGCTGAGGCTGGGATTGGGGGTGGGGGCCGTGGCTGGGGCCGGGGCCGGGGCCGTGGCAGAGGCTGGGATTGGGGGTGGGGGCCGTGGCTGGGGCCGTGGCCGTGGCCAGGGCTGAGGCTGGGATTGGGGGTGGGGGCCGTGGCTGGGGCCGGGGCCGGGGCCGTGGCAGAGGCTGGGATTGGGGGTGGGGCAGTGGCCGTGGCCGTGGCCGTGGCCAGGGCTGAGGCTGGGATTGGGGGTGGGGGCTGGGGCCATGGCTGATCCTGTGAGCTTTGCTGCTTCAGAGAGAGACAGAGCCCCCTCGCCTCGGTGGGAGGGCGGTGACAGGGAACTAAAGGCGAGAGACACAGGCTCAGCTTTTTCTCCTGAAGTTTCACCTTCGGGACTTTTTCAGAGGTCGGGAGGGCGGCTCAGACACACCGGGGCTGAGGCTGGGGGAAGGTGAGCCCTTCCCCAGCGGCCAGCGGGCTTTTTCCTCCATCCACAGCGGCGAGCACTTCTCCTTTGATTTAGAGAGAGAGAGAGAGAGAGAGAGAGAGAGAGAGAGAGAGAGAGAGAGAGAGAGAGAGAGAGAGAGAGAGAGAGAGGGGGGGGAGGGGGAGAGAGAGAGAGAGAGAGAGAGACAGAGACAGAGAGAGAGAGAGAGACAGA
>NW_023425579.1:0-115000 GCF_014108245.1 Pipistrellus kuhlii
CCGCTGGGGGCACTTCCGCTTCCGGTTCACGGCTCGCCCCGCTCTCCCGGCGTCGCTCGCGCGCCCGAGTCAAGATGGAGGAGTACG
This sequence comes from Pipistrellus kuhlii, assembly GCF_014108245.1. NCBI lineage: Eukaryota > Metazoa > Chordata > Mammalia > Chiroptera > Vespertilionidae > Pipistrellus > Pipistrellus kuhlii. The sequence goes on from NW_023425579.1 coordinate 88, forward strand.
CGCGGGAGCCCTGGTGAGTGGACCGGCGTCCTCCTCGCCGGGCCCTGCCGGTCGCCCGCCGCCCTCCTCGGCCTCCCAGGCCCCCAGGGCGACGACGCCGGCCCGGGAGCCGCGGGCGGAAGCGGCCCCTCGGGTCCCCCCACGCGGGCCTCCCGCACGCCGCGCCCCGCCCCCGTGACCTTGCGGTGGCCGGGGCCGCGGTCCGGGCTCCGGCGGGAGGGAGCCCCGGAGCCCCGCTCCCACCCCGGGCCGCGCCGGCCTTGTGTGTGGGGGTCACACCGGCCCGCCGCCGGCCCAGGTCACCCCGGGCGCGTGTCTGGTCTCCGGGCGCCGTTCCCGGGCTTTGGTGTCGCGATGCCTGCCCGCCGGGCGGGGCGTTTCCCACGATTTTACCCCAAAGGGAGATTCTCTCATTCCCTCACTCACTCTCTCACTGATTCATTCATTCATTCACTCATTCATTCACTCATTCACTTATTCATTTACTCACTCATTCACTTATTCACTCACCCATTCACTCACTCATTCACACACTCACTGATTCACACACTCACTGATTCACTCATTCACTCATTCACTTATTCATTTACTCATTCACCCATTCATTTACTCATTCACCCATTCACTCACTCATTCACTCATTCATTCACTCACTCATTCACTCACTCATTCATTCCCTCACTCATTCACTCACTCATTCATTCCCTCACTCACTCATTCACTCACTCATTCACTCACTCATTCACTCACTCATTCACTCATTCACTCACTCATTCATTCCCTCATTCACTTACTCATTCATTCCCTCACTCATTCACTCATTCATTCCCTCATTCACTCATTCACTCACTCATTCATTCCCTCATTCACTCACTCATTCATTCCCTCACTCATTCACTCACTCATTCCCTCACTCATTCACTCATTCATTCCCTCACTCATTCATTCACTCACTCATTCACTCATTCACTCACCCATTCACTCACTCACTCACCCATTCACTCACTCACTCATTCACTCATTCATCCATTCGGCAGTCACGGAGGGAGGGGTTTTGTTAGGCTCAGGATGAGAGCAGGAGGAAGGCAGGCACACGGGGCGGTCACCGCAGAGGGGGCGATCGCCTTCCCGGGTTGCCCGCGTTGAAGGCTCCTGGGGTCCTGAGTGAGAAACCCCCTTGTTTGGGGTGACTCTCCTGCCCCCTGTCAGGGCAGGGAGGGGTCACCTTCCTGAGAGTAATATGACCTCTCCCCGGCGTTACTTACATTGTACAGGGTCTACTGGCTTTGGCAGGGGCTCCCCCTCACCCCGACTTCTGTTGAATGAATGAGGACTAGGTGTACCAGTTAATAATACGGGTTTTGTCATCAGAGAAGACACGAGAATTCCAAGAGAGACATCCAAAGTGCTCTGTTCGCCCTGGCTGGTTTGGCTCGGTGGATAGCCCGTCCCTGATTGTCAGAGGCAATGACCATAATGGACACCCTTGGCCCAGCCGGTGTGGCTCAGTGGATAGAGCATCGGCCTGCGGACAGAAGGGTCCCGGGTTCGATTCCTGTCAAGGGCATGTACCTAGTAGCTCTCTATCCCTTTCTCTTCCTCTCTGTAAAAAAAGTCAAGAAAATAGATATTTTAAAAAAGAAAAAGAAATGCTTTTTTTTTTTCTTTTTTTTTTTTAAGTGCTTTGTTCAAAGTAATGTCCGTCGCTAGCTATATGATTTCCCCATCTTCCAGGTCATTTGTGGGTACCGTCCCAATAGAACTTTTCTTGTTTTGAGGCAGACCACTCAATTTTCAACTTAGTAAGTTTTGAAGGGCTGCTCAGAAAGTGCGTGTGCCACTTGGAACAAGGGGTCATCCGAAGGAGCAATACAACAAAGCAGCACACACGTCAAATCGCACACATGTCAACATGCGTGCGACTCCATCTATTGGGAAAAATCCGCATCACCAACGGGCACACCTCGCAAAGCGTGAGCCGGCTCCGTGGCTCCCGGCTCCGGGGACTCGGGGCCGGATACGTAAGACTACGCATTGGTCGCAGAGGACCCTGCGGTGTTAGTTAGCAAAGACGCTGTGAGGTTTATGAGTGAGAATGAGAGGTAAGATCTCTCCTTTTCCTCCTTCCCTCTCCCCCGCCCCCAGCCCCTGGCGGATCGTGGACGACTGTGGCGGGGCCTTCACCATGGGCACCATCGGCGGCGGCATCTTCCAGGCGGTCAAAGGCTTTCGCAATTCTCCCGCGGTGAGCCGGGGTCCCGTGTTGTCTCTGCCGTCACTGCTGCCGGAGGCCTGGGCTTGCTGCCCGGGTCACGGACGGCCCTTGGAATACACGTGTGTCTGCTTCTCCGCAGGGAGTGAGCCACAGGCTGCGGGGGAGCTTGACGGCCATTAAAACCAGGGCCCCGCCGCTGGGAGGTAAGGAGGCAGGTGTCCCCTGTGGGCCCCAGACGGTTCCGCTTACGAGAAGGTGGAGCTCTGCCCACTGAGCCACACAGGCGAGGGCGGAACGTGTTGGTTTGTTTGTTTGTTTGTTTGTTTTTTTGTGATGACACTTTAAGATGAAAAGTGAGACCTGGGTGGTTCTGTTTGGACGTGAACAGGCAGCTTTGCGGTGTGGGGCGGCCTGTTCTCCATGATCGACTGCAGCCTGGTGCAGGTGCGAGGCAAGGAGGACCCCTGGAACTCCATCAGCAGCGGGGCCCTGACGGGGGCCATCCTGGCCGCCAGAAGTAAGCGCTGGCGGACACGGCTGGGGGTGCCCCTCTGTGCCCGCTTCACTGACACACACACACACACACACACACACGCATTGCTTGAGTCGGCACAGCACAGCCCAGACTCCCGTGGGCTCCACAGTTCAAGCCAGGCGTTGGGAGTTGGCACACTGCCTGTGGAGTCGGGTAGTAAACGTTTTAGGCTTTGTGGCTCTCGGGGGGGGGGGGGGGGGGGGGCGTAGGGGTGTCTCTGCCACGACTGTGCAGCTCGGCCATCGCCGTGTGACAGCAGCCCCCACCGCACAAACGGGGGGCACAGGGTCCGGAGGAGAGGGAGCGGTCGTTGACACGGACGGGCAGGGAGCTGGTGGGGCAGTTGGCCCGGCCGGGGTGGTGAGAGGGCGAGGGCAGGGGCGGTGGGCGGGCCGTGGACTGCTCTGTCCTTCGCCGCCTCTGCCGTGAGCCCGCGCTCCGCTGACGTGGCCTCTCGCCCGTGTTCCAGACGGGCCGGTGGCCATGGTGGGCTCGGCCGCGATGGGCGGCATCCTCCTGGCCCTCATCGAGGGAGCGGGCATCCTGCTGACGCGCTTCGCCTCCGCGCAGTTCCCCAACGGTGAGCGTCCTCCCCCGTCGGTCCGGGCGCTGGGAACGGCCCCCGGCGCTTAAAGGAAAGGCGCGCTTAAAGGAAAGGCGTTAAAACACGCGCTGTTGGCTGTGCCTGGCTTTGGGGGGCGGGGGCAGTGACTCCCGTCCGAGGCCCCGTGGTTCTCAGGGGAAGGGTTTTCTGAGGGACGGATGGGGGGAGTGACCCTGTGTCAGGGAACGCGTGCCTGGCTGTGAGCGTGATGCGCACACGTGTCGGTCGGCGCACGGGGGGCTTCCCTTCCCGGGGGCTTGTTCCTCGCCGTGCGAGCTCACGGGTTAACGCTCCCCTCTCTGCCCTGCAGGCCCTCCGTTTGCCGAGGACCCCTCCCAGCTGCCCGCCGCCCCGCTGCCGTCCTCGCCGTTCGGAGACTACCGGCAGTTCCAGTAGGACGTCCCCGCCGGGGCGCGGGCAGGAGCGGCTCGGCACGCCCGTTCCCGGCCGGAGGCGGGCCAGCTGCGGCCGGCGGCCTCGAAGAGACAGTAGCGTTTCCCTATTTAAAGGAACTTGGGGTGGGGGAGCGATGATCCACTATTTATTCGCCCTGGAGAGCGCTGGTGATCACAGTAGGCGTCTGATCCCTTTACGAAGAGGCAGGACCACGGGGCTCAGCGGCCAGCGGGGCCACCATCTGTCTCCTCGGGGACGGGTGCTCTCTGTCCAACAATAAACCCCGGAGCTTGCTCCTCCTTCGTAAGCCCCCGACTCTGCCTTCCCCCTCCAACTCGCCCGTGACACAGAGCCTGCGGGGGCCGCGGTCTGGTCGGCGTCTCCCTGGGCGCACGTGTGTGTGTGTGTGTGTGTGTGTGTGTGTGTGTGTGAGAGAGAGGAGGCCCTGCAGGCCGCCGGGTCCTTCCGCAGCCGGTCCCCTGGCCGGCCGGCCGAGGCCACGCCCCCCCGGGAGGCTGCTGACACACACACACACACACACACCCCCGCAGCTGGCCTCCTCCCGGCCAGCCCGGCGCAGGAGCAGGTTTCCCGGCCCCTATTCACGGGAAGAACCACTGCGTCCCCACAGCGGCTGCCGGCCGCTTTCCCAGCAGCTACGCCGGGGGCTCCAGTTTTCACCTCTTTGCCAGCACTTTCTCTCCTTTTCCAGAAGGGTAGCCAGCCAGAGGGGCGAGGGGCTGACTCTTGCTTTTGGTCTGCGTCCTCGTGGCTGCGGGTCTGTGCTTGCTGGCGTGTCTGTTGTCCGTCTGTAGCTCTTTGCATTCCGAGGGGGTGCCGAGGGGCCGGTGCGGAGGAGAGCGGTTTAAAGACGAGGGCGGGAATTCGGAGCTGGTCCAGGCCTAACCCCTGACGGCCACTGATGGTCAGACGTGCGTTCCCTCGGAGTGGATCCTGGCGCGGGGGAGGGAGGCGGGGGATGCGCAGGTTTTCCCATTTTACTGGTTAACTGCATCTTCAGTTCTGCGTGTCTGAGCCGTCCTTGGGCACAAGTGAGTTTCCTGGTTTGAGGGCGGGTGGGAGAAAAGCCGGAAAAGGAGGAAGACCAGCGCTTTCTGCGCGAGCCGGACACCGGCCTGTGGGTTCCTTGCTCAGGAGCAGAGCCTGAAATTGAGCTGTAGCCCGTCGGGGCGGGGGAGGGAGGATGGGCGGGCAGGAGGGAGCTGTGCTGGGCCGATGCTGGAGCAGGTGACACAGGTGCTCAGTGAACTGTGAATCGGGGGCCGCTGTGGCTTCTGCCTGTCCAGCCACCCTTTCCCCGCGGTCACTGCAGTAGGTTTGGGAATTGGGCAGCGGAGCCCTCCCTCTGCCCGTGTTCTCTCTCAGCTGTGGCTCTTCCTTCCCGATCCTCACAGATTTCACCGTGAGCTCGTCAGTGTCTACAGAAAACCTGCTGGGATTCTGTTGGAATTAGGTTTTGTCAGCGTGTCGTCATTTTTAGCACAGACATCCCGCCCACAACATTTTATTAGGTTTACACCTAGGCGTTTCATGTTTGAGGGTGCCGTTTGAAGAGTGCTTTTCAGATTTCGTTAAGTAGAAGTACCGTTGGTTACTACGATTGATTTTCTGCATTGTACCCCGTGACCTCGATGAACTCGTGCTTTTCATCGGTTCTGGACGGTCTCCAGCCCTTCCTTGTGAAATGTTCGAGGTGTGTGACGTGCTGGGCGTTTACAGGTACAGAGCAATGAGGCCGTTTGGGGAGAGGCGGGGTCTGTCCCTGGGGCCCACACAGTGCCCTGTCCCCCCCGGGCGCTGCCCAGCCCCGGGGGCACCGGCACGGCCTTTTCCTATCGAGCCCAGGCCGCGGGCTGTGGGGGGTCAGGAGCCTGGTCCCCAGCACCGGCCTCGGGGCTGCGGGCGGTGCGTGTGCACAGAAGCGCTTTGCCTCGGAGAAGGGGTCGTTTCCAGGCGGGTGTTGAACGCCTGGTGGGCACCAAGCTCTGTGATCAACGCCACAGCCTTCCGAAGCCACTAACCACCCCAAAAGAGAGAAATTGGCCTTATATGGAGTTTTTAAAAAGCCAACAAGCATTGCATAAAATTAAAACTATTTTGACATTGGGAAACATGATGGAATACTGTTTCCTTTTATGAAAAACTCCGGCCTGGGGTGTGGTCCCGGCTCAGATTGCTGGAGGGGGCGTGGCCAGCCGGTCCCGGGGCGTGGCCTGCGCGGGAGGTGTGGCCGCGGCTGCGCAGTGCGCTCGGGGTGGGGCCCGCGGGGGAGGTGTGGTCCGGGCGGGGCCTTGTGGGGGCGTGGCCGCGGCTGCGCAGTGCGCGCGGGGCGGGGCCGCGGGCTCCGGTCGGGTCGGGGCCGGCTTTCCCCGCAGGCAGTCGGCGCCGGCACCATGGCGACCGGCGGGGCTTCGGACGGCGGCGCGGCCCGGCGGGCGCTGCACTCGGCGCGGGTGGAGGACGTGGCCTCGGCGTCCAGCTTCCGGGACTTCGAGGTCCTGCACCTGCACCTGGACCTGCGGGCCGAGCTCGCCAGCCGCACGCTGAGCGGCACGGCGGTGCTGGACCTGCGCTGCCGGGCGCCCGCGGGCGCCGCCGAGCTGCGGCTGGACTCGCACCCGAGCCTGGAGGTGACGGCGGCGGCGCTGCGGCGGGGGCCGCCGGGCCCCGGGGAGCCGCCGGGCCCCGAGGAGCCCGTGGGCTTCCACACGCGGCCCTTCGCGCGCTACGGCTGCGCGCTGTGCCTGCGCCTCCCGCGGCCGCTGCCGGCCGGCGAGCGCCTCCAGGTGCTGCTCACCTACCGCGTGGGCGACGCCGGGCCCGGGGTGAGTTCCCGGGGGCCCCCCGGAGGGGGAGAGGGGAGGCCCACCGTCCAGCCCCCTCGCGCCGCCGCGTCCCCCTCCCTCCGCCGCCTCCTCCAGGCAGGCCGCCCTGGTTTCCTCCCCGGTAGCCCCTCCCGGGACCTGCGTGTCCAGTTCCGTTTCTGCGGGAGGGAGGAACCCTGTCGTGTGGGTTCCAAACGGAACTGGGTGTCCCGGGGCGCTGGGCCCGTTGGTTTCTGCCTGGGGGGCGGCTGGTGACCAGCCCCCGATCCGTGCTGACTCGGGTGGTCAGGGCCTCAGGGGGGCCATGACCTGCGTGGACTTCTGGGAAGTCCTGGTTTCCCTTAACGAAAGGATTTCAAAGTCAGACTTAGAGGGTGAATACCGCGGCCTTCTCGCTGTTGGTTGGCTCCTAAATCTTAAAGGGAGAGGGAGGGGACGAGCTTTGGGACTGAGAGATGGGAGTTGTGTGGCCGGCACCCGTCGGGGCAGGAAAACCAGTGGGCTCTCCGGAGAAGGGGGGCGGGTGTGGGCTCCCCAGGAGGCTGGCTGCCTGGGACCGAGTGGTTTCTCTGCGTCCCCGTCGTTTGCCCTTTGCCCTTTGCCCTTGGAGCAGTTCTGTGTCCCTCTCTCCCCACTCGGGGAATAAATGGGCCTTTAGGGTAGGATGTTAGGCACCTGAGGATGATAGTTTCACATACTTCCCCCCACACTAGCAGTTCCACTGGGGAGCCTTTCACACGGAGATATTATACATTGTAGCAGCCGGAGCCCAGTGCCGATACATTGTATCCGCTGACGCTGCAGTTTCGGGTGGTGATAGAGATGCTCGCTCTGCAGCTTGTCCTTTGCCCCGGGAAGGGCTCCCCAGAGGGCACTGATGTTCGCTCCTCCTCACGGCCCCCCCGTCCGGGAGAGGCCTCGCACCTTAATCCCAGAGGCTGTGCCTCTCCTGGACTGCGGACTCCTTCTGTGGTGTAGTCATCACCTGCCTGCTCCTCCGTTCTCTTTTCTTTTTTTAAATATATATTTTATTGATTTGTACAGAGAGGAAGGGAGAGGGATAGAGAGTTAGAAACACCGATGAGTGAGAGTCATCGATCAGCTGCCTCTTGCACACCCCCCACTGGGGATGTGCCCGAAACCAAGGTACATGCCCCTGACCTGAATCGAACCCGGGACCCTTCAATCCCCAAGCCGATGCTCTATCCATTGAGCCAAACGGGTTCGATTCCGATCCAGGGCAGGCACCTCGGTTGCAGGCTCCTCCCCGGCCCGGGTCCTGATGGGGGCATGCAGGAGGCAACCCACCCATGCATCTCTCTGTCTCTCCCTCTCCCTTCCGCTCTCTGAAAATCACAGGGAACAAGATCCCTCCGGCGAGGATGCAAACACAACCAGAAGCAGAGGTGATGAGTAAGGACTTAGCGCCAGTGCTTGTCAGGACGTGCCGGCGACGAGTCTGTGCTTGAGGGAAGCTCAGTGAGTTGCCTGGATCTGAGCCAGATACAGTGCCTGGTACCCACGGAGTACTCAGTGTGAGCACTTATGGTCAACGCCTTCATTTTTAAAAATATATATATTTTATTGATTTTTTTACAGAGAGGAAGAGAGAGGGATAGAGAGTTAGAAACATCGATGAGAGAGAAACATCAACCAGCTGCCTCCTACACACCCCCCAGTGGGGATGTGCCTGCCACCAAGGTCCATGCCCTTGACCGGAATCCAACCTGGGACCCTTCAGTCTGCAGGCCGGTGCTCTATCCACTGAGCCACACCTGTTTTGGCAACGCCTTCATTTTTTTTTTTTTTTTTCATGAATAGCATTTATTTTTTAAGTTTAGATGAACAGAAAAGCTGAGCAGATGGTAGTTTTCACATACCTCCCCCCCCCCCACACACATACATATACACACACACACACATACACTAGCAGTTCCACCTGGGAGCCTTTCACACGGAGTTACATTGTAGCAGCCGGAGCTCCGTGCCGATACATTGTATCCGCCAGCGGCTGCAGCTTGCTCAGACTTCCTGATCCGTTACTTAGTGTCCAGCCCATGGAGCTGCCCTCTCCCCCGTGCCGTTTCCCAGACGCGCCTTGCTTTTGGCGACCCGGACGGCATTGAGGAGTGCCGGTCAGGTGTGTCGAAGGAGGTCCCTCCGCTGGGATTTGCCTCAGGTTCTTCTCATCACCAGGCTGGGGTCTGGGGTTTTGACAGCCGTTGCAGGTTTATGGCAGAATCGAGTCTAAAGGGCCATGTTGTCCCGTCCCATGGAGGATCTGTGGTGTTGGTGGGAACGTGGCTGTTTGGTGCTGAGCCGTCGCCAAAAGGCTGAGGCAGGGCTGTCTGCCTTCTCCGCTGCTTCTGCTCTCTCCATCTCTGCCGGGGTCTCGTTAAACACTCACAAACACCCAGCACATCCATGGGTGTCCCTGGGCCTCTCTGAAATAGGCCCCCAGTGCCTCTGTGTCCAGAGCCCTCTGGCACCTGCCCAGGCCCCCCCCCCTCCCTCCCTCCCTCCCTCCCTCCCTCCCTTCCTCTCCGCCCTCCAAATCTTGCTGAGCCAAGGCCCATCCACAAAATTTCACTTTCTCTTGACACTTCCTAGAACTCGGTCCTTTCCCGAATTCCCCGTGGCATTGGGCGCCAGCGTGCCCGCCACCCTCCCCATGGCGCTGGCTGGGACGCCCGGGGACTTCCTGCTGCAGGTGGAGACGGGGCTTGCGGGGTGTGTGTGTGTGTGTGTGTGTGTGTGTGTGTGTGTGTCATTCCTGTCAGCCCAGGCTGAAGGCTGAGCGGAAAACAATGCAGAATCGGGTGAAGTGCACTCAGAACGGAGACTCACAGACTCCTTCCCGAGTACTAACTAGCCTCTGCTTTTCGGTCCCGAGTTCAAGTACAGCTGCTATTGTTTTCGTTTTTTTAAGGATACTTTAAATATATATATATATATTTTAATTGACTTCAGAGAGGAAGGGAGAAGGAGAGAGAGGGGACCATCGATGATGAGAATCATGGATCGGCTGCCTCCTGCACGCCCCCTACTGGGGATCGAGCCTGCAACCCGGGCCTGTGCCCTTGACGGGAATCGAACCCGGGTCCCTTTGGTCCGCAGGCCCATGAGAAGGACATGGGAGGAGACAGGGCGACAGGGGCAGAGGCCAGGCCTGGGGTTCTGGAGGTGACCCGTGGGGGGCGGGGAGAGGTGCCTGCCCGGGGAAGCGGGTGCTGCGCCGGGGTGTGGGTGCCAGGGTGGGTGGGACCCGCAGGAGGAGAGGGGGTCCCAGCCAGAGCCCTCAGCCTCCTGGGGGATGGCTGGGACCTCTCTCCCCCACCCCTCCGCCCTGGCCGGGCAGAGCCGGGGGAGGGAGTAAGAGGGGGTCAGTTCTGAAGCGCCCGGCCCTCCCGCAGGTGTGCTGGCTGGCCCCCGAGCAGACGGCGGGCAAGGAGAAGCCGTTCCTGTACACGCAGGGCCAGGCCGTGCTGAACCGCGCCTTCTTCCCCTGCTTCGACACGCCCGCCGCCAAGTGCCCCTACTCCGCCCTCATCCAGGTGAGGGCGCCGGGCCGCGGGCTCTGAGTCCGACACCGTCCAGGAGGGCCCACCGGGCCGCGGGCTCTGAGTCCGACACCGTCCAGGAGGGCCCACCGGGCCGCGGGCTCTGAGTCCGACACCGTCCAGGAGGGCCCACCGGGCCGCGGGCTCTGAGCCCCACACCCCCAGGTGGGCCCACAGGCTCTGAGCCTGACACCCCCAGGAGAGGCTCCCCACCTCAGGAACTTCCCTGCCCCGTCCCCTCATCTAACTCTCCTTACTGATTCCAGAGAGAGAGAGAGGGAGGGAGAGAGAGGGAGAGAGAGGGAGAGAGAGGGGAACATCGTGATGAGCGAGGATCACGGACAGGCTGCCTCCTGCACCCCCCCCACTGGGGATGGAGCCCGAATCCGGGGCCTGTGCTCTGACCGGGAATTGAACCCTGACCTCCGGGGTCCTAGGGGCCAGACTGGCCGGGCTGAATCCCCTTAGTGTAGAGTGAGCAGGATGGGGGTGGGGGTGGGGACGGGGGGTGGGGAAGGGGATGGGGGTGGGGACGGGGGTGGGGAAGGGGAGGGGGTGGGGACGGGGGTGGGACGGGGATGGGGGTGGGGACGGGGGTGGGGACGGGGACGGGGGTGGGGATGGGGTGGGGATGGGGGTGAGGATGGGGGTGGGGGTGGGAAAGGGGATGGGGGGTGGGGATGGGGTGGGGAAGGGGAAGCGGGTGGGGACGGGGGTGGGGACGGGGAAGGGGATGGGGAGGGGGATGGGGGTGGGGATGGGGTGGGGATGGGGGTGGGGACCGGGTGGGGACGGGGGGTGGGGAAGGGCATGGGGATGGGGGTAGGGAAGGGGACGGGGGTGGGGATGGGGTGGGGTGGGGTGGGCGGGTGGGGACGGGGTGGGACGGGGGTGAGAACGGGGTGACGACGGGGGTGGGGACGGGGGTGGGGGGGGGGACGGGGGTGAGAACGGGGGTGAGGACGGGGGTGGGGACGGGGTGGGGACGGGGTGGGGACGGGGTCCAGAAGGACTCGGGGCGCTGCGGGCCTGTAGGTGGCCGGTCCCTCAGCGACGGCCCCTCCGCCCCCAGGTCCCCGAGGGCTTCACCGCGGTGATGAGCGCGGACGTGTGGGAGCGGCGAGGGCCAGAGGCCTTCTTCTTCCGCATGAGCCACCCCCTCCCCTCCTACCTCGTGGCGCTGGCCATCGGGGACCTGGTCTCCGCCGAGGTGGGGCCCAGGTAGGAGCCCGCCCCCTCGTTCCCGTTCCCCGTACCCCGTACCCCGTTCCCCGTTCCCCGTTCCCCGTACCCTGTACCCCCGTACCCCGTACCCCGTACCCCCGTACCCCGTACCCCGTACCCCGTTCCCTGTACCCCGTACCCCCGTTCCCCGTTCCCCGTTCCCCGTGCCCCCGTACCCTGTACCCCCGTACCCCGTGCCCTGTACCCCCGTTCCCCGTACCCCGTTACCCCCGTTCCCCGTACCCCCGTTCCCCGTACCCCCGTACCCCGTTCCCCCGTACCCTGTACCCCCGTTCCCCCGTACCCTGTACCCCCGTTCCCCCGTACCCTGTACCCCCGTACCCCGTACCCCGTACCCCCGTACCCCGTACCCCGTTCCCCGTGCCCCCGTTCCCCGTACCCCCGTACCCTGTACCCCCGTACCCCGTGCCCCGTACCCCCGTTCCCCGTACCCCCGTTCCCCGTACCCCGTACCCCCGTACCCTGTACCCCCGTACCCCGTGCCCTGTACCCCCGTTCCCCGTACCCCGTACCCCCGTTCCCCGTACCCCCGTTCCCCGTACCCCCGTACCCCGTTCCCCCGTACCCCGTACCCCCATACCCTGTACCCCCGTTCCCCCGTACCCTGTACCCCCGTTCCCCCGTACCCTGTACCCCCGTTCCCCGTACCCCCGTTCCCCGTACCCCGTTCCCCCGTTCCCGGCAGGCTGGGGTGCCTGAGCCCTCGCTGGGCCCGGGGGCTCGCTCTGCCTCCCCCTGTTCTGTGTCGGCCACGAGGCCGGCTGGGCAGCCGGCAGGCCTGTGAGCCCGCCCGCCCGCCCGTCCCCAGGAGCCGGGTGTGGGCGGAGCCCTGTGTGGTGGAGGCCGCCCGGAGGGAGTACGACGGGGTGATCGAGCAGTTCCTGGCCGCCGGGGAGGCGCTCTTCGGCCCCTACGTGTGGGGCAGGTGAGGCCTGGGCCGGCCCGCCCGGCTCCCCAGCCCCCCCCCGCCCCGGCTCCCCAGCCCCCCCCGCCCCGGCTCCCCAGCCCCCCCCCGCCCCGGCTCCCCAGCCCCCCCCGCCCCGGCTCCCCAGCCCCCCCCGCCCCGGCTCCCCAGCCCCCCCCCGCCCCGGCTCCCCAGCCCCCCCCCCGCCCCGGCTCCCCAGCCCCCCCCCGCCCCGGCTCCCCAGCCCCCTCTGCCCCGGCTCCCCAGCCCCCCCGCCCCGGCTCCCCAGCCCCCCCGCCCCGGCTCCCCAGCCCCCTCTGCCCCGGCTCCCCAGCCCCCTCTGCCCCGGCTCCCCAGCCCCCCCTGCCCCGGCTCCCCAGCCCCCCCCGCCCCGGCTCCCCAGCCCCCTCTGCCCCGGCTCCCCAGCCCCCCCCGCCCCGGCTCCCCAGCCCCCTCTGCCCCGGCTCCCCAGCCCCCCCCGCCCCGGCTCCCCCCCCCCCCGCCCTGGCTCCCCAGCCCCCCCGCCCCGGCTCCCCAGCCCCCCCCCGCCCTGGCTCCCCAGCCCCCCCGCCCCCCGCCCCGGCCCCCCCGCCCCCCCCCGCCCCGGCCCCCCACCCCCCCCCGCCCCGGCTCCCCAGCCCCCCCCCCCGCCCCGGCTCCCCAGCCCCCCCTGCCCCCCCTGTCCCTGGAGCAGAGCGCCCGTCCGGGGGGGGGGGGGGGGCTGGGGAGCCGGGCCAGACCCTGTCCCTGTGCAGAGCAGTGACTGTCCCGGTGAGTTTAGATGTCAGGACCTTTGCCAGCTCCCCCCCTCCGGTCCCCCCCTAGACCCCCCCCATCTGCTGGAAGCTGCTGGCACCCAGTCCCCCACCCACCCCCACCCCCATCTGCTGGCAGCTGCCGGCACCAGGGCTCCTCAGAACAGCTTTCCAGCCGCCGGCCTGGCTCAGAGGCTGAGCACCCGCCTATGAAATCAGTGAAGACATTTTAGATTAAGAAAGAGAGGGCGATGGCTCCGAGGCCCCCGGCGAGCCTGGGGGTGCTGCTTGGGGGAAGCAGAAGAGGGGACCGGTTCGGGGGCATTTGGGGGGGTCCCAGCGAGCCCTCTGAGGAGGGGGGGAGAGGGGGGAGGAGGGGAGGCGGAGGGAGCCGGGCCGGCCTCACCCCCGCCCCTGCAGGTACGACGTGCTCTTCATGCCGCCCTCCTTCCCCTTCGGGGGCATGGAGAACCCCTGCCTCACCTTCGTCACGCCCTGCCTGCTGGCCGGCGACCGCTCGCTGGCCGACGTCATCATCCACGAGGTGGCCCACAGCTGGTTCGGGAACCTGGTCACCAACGCCAGCTGGAGCGAGTTCTGGCTCAACGAGGGCTTCACCATGTACGCCCAGCGGCGCATCTCCTCCCGGCTCTACGGTGAGGGGGACACACACGCACACACATACACATACACACACATGCACATACACACACACACACACACACACACACACCATGTAGGCCCAGCGGCGCGTCTCCTCCCGGCTCTACGGTGAGGGGGACACACACGCACACACATACACACACACATACACACACACAGACACACACATGCACATACACACACACACACACACACACACACACCATGTAGGCCCAGCGGCGCGTCTTCTCCCGGCTCTACGGTGAGCGGCGGGGACACACACACACACACACACACTCACACACACACACACACACCACACACACACAATACACCACACACCACACACACACACACACACACACACACACACACACACACACGACCTCCCCGCTTCCGGATCCTCCTGCCAGCAGGACCACCGGCCTGAGGGCTGACTGTGTGCTCCGTCCCCACTCTCCCTGCCTGAGGGCTGACTGTGTGCTTTCCCCACTCTCCCTGCCTGAGGGCTGACTGTGTGCTGGTCCCCACTCTCCCTGCCTGAGGGCTGACTGTGTGCTGGTCCCCACTCTCCCTGCCTGAGGGCTGACTGTGTGCTGGTCCCCGCCCTCCCGGCCTGAGGGCTGACTATGTGCTGGTCCCCGCCCTCCCGGCCTGAGGGCTGACTGTGTGCTCGGTCCCCACTCTCCCTGCCTGAGGGCTGACTGTGTGCTGGTCCCCACTCTCCCTGCCTGAGGGCTGACTGTGTGCCGGTCCCCGCCCTCCCGGCCTGCGGGCTGACTGTGTGCTCGGTCCCCACTCTCCCTGCCTGAGGGCTGACTGTGTGCTGGTCCCCACTCTCCCTGCCTGAGGGCTGACTGTGTGCTGGTCCCCACTCTCCCTGCCTGAGGGCTGACTGTGTGCTGGTCCCCACTCTCCCTGCCTGAGGGCTGACTGTGTGCTGGCCCCCGCCCTCCCGGCCTGCGGGCTGACTGTGTGCCGGTCCCCGCCCTCCCGGCCTGAGGGCTGACTGTGTGCTGGTCCCCGCCCTCCCGGCCTGCGGGCTGACTGTGTGCCGGTCCCCGCCCTCCCGGCCTGCGGGCTGACTGTGTGCCGGTCCCCGCCCTCCCGGCCGGAAGGGCTGACCCGGGCCCGGGGTCCCCCTCTCCCGCAGGCGCCGCCTACACCTGCCTGGAGGCCGCGGCGGGCCGCGCGCTGCTCCGCCAGCACATGGACGTCACCGGGGAGCAGCACCCGCTCAACAAGCTGCGGGTGAAGATCGAGCCAGGTCCAGGCCCCGCCCCCGACACCCTCCCCGACGGGATGGCCCCCAGGACTCGCCCCCGGGGCGGGGCCGAGCCCTGCAGCCCGGCCTAGTCCTGGGGGTCCCCCCGACTGTCCCGCCGCCTGGGCGGGCGTGGGGTCAGGCCCGTGGGCTCCTGGACGGCGCGCAGGTGGGGCCAGCGGGGCTGGTCTCTGTTTTTATTTTTTTTTTAATAGGTTTATTGATTTTTCACAGAGAGGAAGAGAGAGGGACAGAGAGTTAGAAACATCCATGAGAGAGAAACATCCATCAGCTGCCTCCTGCACACCGCTCACTGGGGATGTGCCCGCATCCAGGGTATGTGGCCTTGATCGGAATCGAACCCGGGACCCTTCAGTCCGCAGGCCGATGCTCTATCCACTGAGCCGAACCGGTCAAGGCAACTCTTTTCATTAAATTGTTGTTTTATTGATGTCAGAGAGGAAGGGAGAAGGAGAGAGAGAAACACCCATGATGGGAGAGAATCGTGGATCGGCTGCCTCCTGCACGTCTGCCCTCCACTGGGGATCAGGCTCCAACCGGAACACATGCCCTGACCGGGAATTGGCCGTGACCACCTGGTTCAGAGGTCAACCCTCAACCATGGAGCCACGCTGGGCAGGACTGATGTTTTTAAAATATTTTTTTCATTGATTTCAGAAAGGAAGGGAGATAGAAACATCAACAATGAGAGAATCATTGATGGGCTGCCTCCTGCACGTCCTCACCTGGGAGGGAAAGGGAGGCGCGGGGGAATCCAGCCCGCACCCCGGGCAAGCGCCCTTGGCGGGAATCGAACCCGGGACCCTTCCTTCTGCCGCCCGACGCTCTGTCCACGGAGCCGGAGCCACGCCGGCCGGGCAGGGCCGACTGCTTTGTTCTCCTCTTGGCTCCATGGTCATGGGCCCCTTAGGGTGCCTCTGAGGGGCCTGCGGAGGCCTGGGGGTCCGGGTCCTGTCTCGCTGTCCCTGGGGCGGGGAGGGGGCGGGGTCTCTCCCGTCGGCGCCGAGCCTGGAGCCCGGGGGCCACCACGGAAGGGACGGCGAAGGGGACGGTGGGGTGGGGGCTGGGAGGGCTCAGACCCGCCCCGCTGCCCCCCCCGCCAGGCGTGGACCCGGACGACACCTACAACGAGACGCCCTACGAGAAGGGCTTCTGCTTCGTGTCCTACCTGGCCCACCTGGCGGGCGGCCCCGACCAGTTCGACGCCTTCCTCAAGGTGCTGGGGGGCAGGGGGGCCGGGAGGGAGCTGATGGGGGGCCGGGGGGCCAGGAGGGCCGGGCGGGAGCTGATGGGGGGCCAGGGGGCGGAGGGGAGGGCGGGCTCGGGCTGGGGGTCGGGGGGGCCGGGCGGGAGCTGGCCGGGGGGCTGGGGGGGGGGAGGAGGAGGACCAGGGCCTGGGGGCCGAGGGGAGGGTGGGCGCTGGCGGGAGGCCAGGGAGGCCGGGCGGGAGCTGGCCGGGGGGGCCGGGGGGAGGGCCGGGGGGCCGAGGGGAGGGCGGGCTCGGGCTGGGGGTCAGGGGGCCAGGCGGGAGCTGGCGGGGGGCTGGGGGAGGGGAGGAGGAGGACCAGGGCCTGGGGGCCGAGGGGAGGGTGGGTGCTGGCTGGGGGTCGGGGGGCAGGGCGGGAGCTGGCCGGGGGGCTGGGGGGCTCGGGCACAGGGCACCTCCTGGGACTCAGGCCCATCCCCCCGCCCCCGCCCCCAGGCCTACGTCAGTGAGTTTAAGTTCCAGAGCATCGTGGCCGAGGACCTGCTGGACTTCTACCTGGAGTACTTCCCGGAGCTGAAGCAGAGGAAGGTGGACGCCATCCCAGGTGGGCAGCCCGGCCCCTCCCCGCCCCCCGCCCCCGGCAGCAGGGCTGTCTGACCACCCACTGTCCTGCCAGATGCTGCACCAGGCTACCCGGCAGGTGGCGCTGGGGAGCAGACCAGGCCCCAGGCCCCAGGCTCTCTCTAGGTTCCTCCCTCCTCCTTTTCCTGGAACCGGACCACTGCTCACGCACACCCTGGGCTGGGCCCGGGGCCCTGGGGGGAGGAGTGGGGGGGGAGGGGCCGCAGCCCTGCCTGGGAGTGGAGCTGGGAGCTGCCTCCTGCAGGGGGGAAGGCCCAGTGCTGCCCCAGAGAGGGGGGCCCTCCCATCGCAGAGGGGGTGCTGATGGGGGCTGGACCCGGGCCCTGCAGCTGGAACCTGGAGCCCCCCGTCGCGCCAAGCACCCACGTCTGCCCCCGGGTCATGAGCCCCCACGGCCGGTGAGGGTTAGTCACGCTGCCGGCCACAGGCAGAGCGCCCCTGTGCCAGCGTGTTCGGTCCTCACCGCCGCCCGAGGCTCACATGGGACAGGCGTGGAGGCGAAGCACAGCTCAGCTCCCGCGGTGGATGGCCGGGCCGGGATGGGGCCAAGCCGGAATGGGGCGGCCGGGCCAGGAGGGGGCGGCCGGGCCGGGAGGGGGGCTGGTGGATGGCCGGGCCGGGAGGGGGGCTGGTGGATGGCCGGGCCGGGAGGGGGCGGTCGGGCCGGGAGGGGGGCTGGTGGATGGCCGAGCCGGGAGGGGGCGGCCGAGCCGGGAGGAGGCGGCCGAGCTGGGATGGGGCGGCCGGGCCGGGATGGGGGCTGGTGGACGGCCGGGCCGGGATGGGGCGGCCGGGCTGGGCGGGGGGCTGGTGGGTGGCTGGGCCGGGAGGGGGCGGCTGAGCCGGGAGGAGGCGGCCAAGCTGGGATCGGGTGGCCGGGCCGGGATGGGGGCTGGTGGACGGCCGGGCCGGGATGGGGCGGCCAGGCTGGGAGGGGGGCTGGTGGGTGGCTGGGCCGGGAGGGGGCGGCCGGGCCGGGAGGGGGGCTGGTGGGTGGCTGGGCCGGGAGGGGGCGGCCGAGCCGGGCCAGGATGGGGCGGCCGGCCAGGAGGGGGTGGCCGAGGTGGGCCGGGATGGGGCGGCAGGAGCCAGGGGGTCAGCACCTCCTGACGCCGCCCGGTCCACAGGCTTGGAGTTTGACCGCTGGCTGAACGTGCCCGGCTGGCCGCCGTACCTGCCGGACCTGTCTGCCGGCGACGCCCTCATGAAGCCGGCGGAGGAGCTGGCCCGGCTGTGGGCGGCCCCGGAGCTGGACATGCCGGCCATCGAGGCCACGGACATCGCCTCCTGGAGGACCTACCAGCTGGTGTACTTCCTGGACCAGATCCTGCAGAAGTCCCCCCTGCCGCCCGGTGAGGGGGGGGTCGAGGGACCCGCTCCCCCAAACACATCTTTATTGATTGCGGAGGGAGATGGTTGACAATGAGAGAGACTCACGGACCGGCTGCCTCCTGCACACCCTGCACTGGGGATCCAGCCGGCAGGATCACCGGTCGGCGCTCACCACGCCCCTCCCTCCCCGCCCTCTCCCCGCCCTCTGACCTCGGTGAGAAGCACAGGAGGGTGAGTAACGCCCGCAGTTACTCAGGAAGACACGCCCCCTCTCCCCCCAGGGAACGCGAGGACCCTGGGGGCCACGTACCCCCAGCTGTCGGGCGCCCGCAACGCGGAGCTGCGGCTGCGCTGGGGCCAGATCGTGCTCAGGAACGACCTCCGGGAGGACTTTGGGAAGGTCCGGGACTTCCTGCAGAGCCAGGTGGGTCCGCGCCGCCCGGCCCAAGCCCGCACTGCACTCCCGGGGTCCGCGCCCCCGCCCCCCGTCCGCGCCCCGGGGTCCGTGCCCCGCGCCCCCCGGGGTCCGTGCCCCCGTGCTCCCCGGGTCCGCGCCCCGCACTCCCCCCTCCCCGCCCCCCGTCCGCGCCCCGCACTCCCCGGGTCCGCGCCCCCGCCCGGAGCCGGAGGGGAGGTCTGCCCTCAGCCAAGGGCAGGGCGGCAGGGAGGGAGGCTGTCTCCCTGCCCGCGGGCCTGTGACAGGGGAGGGCTCAGCCCTGCTGCCTCCCAGCCCCCGGGGCCGCCCGCTGGGCACGGCCAGCGCCTCTGCTGCCCCTGAGCCCAGGTGGGAGGCCCAGCCCCTGTGGCTCTGGGTCCGGGGACTCGGGGACTCACACTGTGTGCGTTTGGGTCCTGGGTTTTCTTTGTTTTGTTTTTTGCTTTTTAATACATTTTATTGATTTTGTACAGAGAGGAAGGGAGAGGGATAGAGAGTCATCGATCAGCTGCCTCTTGCACACCCCCTACTGGGGATGTGCCCGCAACTAAGGTCCATGCCCTTGACCAGAATCGAACCCGGGACCCTTCAGTCCCCAAGCCGACACTCTATCCATTGAGCCAAACCGGTTTCGGCTGTTTTTTGTTTTTGTTTTAATATATTTTATTGACTTTTTACAGAGAGGAAGGGAGAGAGATAGAGAGTTAGAAACATCGATGAGAGAGAATCACCGATCAGCTGCCTCTTGCACACCCCCTACTGGGGATGTGCCCGCAACCAAGGTCGATGCCCTTGACCGGAATCGAACCCGGGACCCTTCAGTCCGCAGGCTGACGCTCTATCCACTGAGCCACACTGGTTTCGGCAGGCTCCTGGGTTGTTTTTGTTTTTGCTTTTTTTTCTTCTTCTTTTTGGTTAATCCTCACCCAAGGATATTTTTACATTGTTTTTAGAGAACACGGTAGGGAAGGGGAGGGACCGAGAGGAACCTGGGATGTGAGATAGAGGAGAGACACGTGGATGTGTTGGGTGACCTCCCGGGCCCTGCAGAGCTGTGTCCCCGGGCTCTCCCCTCTGCCCCCCTCTTTGCTCTGAGCCTCTGGGGGACCCCCTGCTGCCCCGATGGCGGGGGCGGCGCCTCCATGGTGCCCTGGGACCCTGAGAGGATGCCATGTCTGGGACGCCCCCCACTGGCTGGCCTGTGGGCACCGGCCCGGGCGACCCCAGAGCCGGCCACACGGCCACGCCCACGCGTGCACACATGTGTCCGTGTGTCCGCAGGGGAAGCAGAAGTACACGCTGCCGCTGTACCACGCCATGATGGCCGGCAGCGAGGCCGCCCGGGCCCTCGCCAAGGAGACCTTCGCGGCCACGGCCGCCCAGCTCCACAGCAACGTGGTCCACTACGTGCAGCAGATCCTGGGGTCCCAGGCCAGCTAGGGGCTGTCCTGTCCCGCCCCGCGCCGCCCCTGCCGGCTTCCGGAACACTCCGCCCGGCCCGGCCGCCTCCAGCCCCTCGGAGGTGCGCTCCCTCGGCGGTCTGGTGTCCGGCCCGAGTCTGTGACTCGTGGGGGCCGCTCTGGACCCCGAGACCAGAGACCCCCACGGCCTCAGTGTGGGCTGCTCCGTGGGGCTGGGGGAGAGCAGAGGATCTGTTCCCCGTTGGCTGATTTTTTTAAAAAAGAATATGTTTTTAAACGATTTTTTTAAAGAGAGAGAGAGGAAGGGAGAGGGAGAGAGGAAGATCCACGGTGAGAGAGAAGCATCATGGACGGGCTGCCTCCCGCACCGCACTCCGCTCCCCCCTCCCCCAGGGGGTGGAGCCCGCACCCCGGGCCCGTGCCCTTGACCGGGCATCGAACCCTGACCGCCTGGTCCCTAGGTCGACGCTCCGCCAGGGAGCCCGCGGCCGGGCCCGCGTGCCGGCTCTCGGCACTCAGTTCTCAGGGCGAAGCTGCGTTTCAATAAACCTTTCTACGCAACGGGCGTGTGAGTTGGAGTTGTGGGTCCAGGGGCTTCGAGATTCCTTCTCTTCCGTGCCCCCCCTCCCACCACCACCGTGCAGGTATCCCGGACGGTCCCTGGGGCGCCCTCGAGGGCCAGGGTCCCCGTCCTGGGGGAGCTCCCGCTGCAGCCCCTCGTCCCCTCGTCCCCTCGTCCGTCCGTCCGGGCTGACGTGTGGACGTGCCTGTTTGTCCTTCGGCGCCGCCTCCCGCCCCGGGGCCTCGCCGCTGACCTCACGGCTGGTGACCAGGCTCTGGCCCCCGGCCTCCACCTGGGATCTAGCCTCTAGCGAGTCCATCTGGGGGCGAGGAGGGGAGGGAAGGGCTGCAGATAAGTGTCTGAATGCTTTTTCTCGCTAATCCTCGCCGGAGGATGTTTTCCCGTTGATGTGGTGGGAGAGGCGGAGAGAAACATCTACTTGAGAGAAACAGCTCGATGGGCCCCGGGCTGGGGAGGAGCCTGCCGCGAGGTCCACACCCTTGGCCAGAATTGTGCCGGGAGCCTTTGGGCCGCAGGCCGACGCTCTGTCCACTGAGCAACCTCGGCCGGGGCTAAATACATGTTTAAGTTGCCTTTCTCACATGCAGGGCACCCCTGAGCCTGAGCCTGAGCCTGAGCCTGCTCTGCCCAGCTGCGGCTCTGGCTGTGGCTCTGCCGGCTCTGGCTCTGCCAGCTGTGGCTCTGCCGGCTCTGGCTCTGCCGGCTGTGGCTCTGCCAGCTGTGGCTCTGCCCGGCTCTGGCTCTGCCCGGCTCTGGCTCTGCCAGCTGTGGCTGTGCCGGCTCTGGCTCTGCCGGCTGTGGCTCTGCCCGGCTCTGGCTCTGCCCGGCTCTGGCTCTGCCAGCTGTGGCTCTGCCGGCTCTGGCTCTGCCGGCTGTGGCTCTGACCAGCTGTGGCTCTGCCGGCTGTGGCTGTGCCCGGCTGTGGCTCTGTCCGGCTCTGGCTCTGCCGGCTCTGGCTCTGACCAGCTGTGGCTCTGCCGGCTGTGGCTGTGGCTCTGCCCGGCTCTGGCTCTGCCAGCTGTGGCTCTGCCAGCTGTGGCTGTGCCCGGCTGTGGCTCTGCCGGCTGTGGCTCTGTCCGGCTCTGGCTCTGCCGGCTCTGGCTCTGTCCTTGGGGAGGTGGTCAGCTCAGGTCTCCCCCGTCCTGCCTGGGCTTGGGAGGAGCCAGTGCGGCAGGGAAGAGACTTGTTCGGACTACGACCAGGTCACCAGCCGGAGCATCGGGTGGTCTGTCCACACGGACCTCACAGTGCAAGGCCGCTGGTCTCCGGGCTGCAGGTCGGACGTCCGGGCTGTCCTGACGCTCTGCACCTGCTCATTGGCCCGGACCCATGTGGCTCTTTCATCAGGAAGCCCCATCCCCACCTCACAGCCCCCCTGACCTCTGTTCTGGAAGCTTCTCCCCCCCCCCCAACCCTCCCTCCAAGGCTCTGTCCTGGGCCTTTCCACCATTTCACAGCATCACCGTCTACGAAGGCA
Source organism: Pipistrellus kuhlii (assembly GCF_014108245.1). Classification (NCBI taxonomy): domain Eukaryota; kingdom Metazoa; phylum Chordata; class Mammalia; order Chiroptera; family Vespertilionidae; genus Pipistrellus; species Pipistrellus kuhlii. The sequence goes on from NW_023425579.1 coordinate 22,173, forward strand.
TAAATCCAGGGCCCTAGGAACCAGGAGGGCACGGCTCAGGGCACAGGCCCGGGTGGCGGGCTCCGTCCCCAGTGGAACCCGGCAGGAGGCAGCCTGTCCATGATTCCCTCTCCTCGTGGATGTTTCTCTCTCTCCCTCTCCCTCTCTGACGTCAATAAAAACATTAAAAAAATAGTCCTTGGAGGGGAGGGGCAGCCCCAGGAGGGCCAGGGCCCTGAGCCCCGGGCGCCCTCCCCTCAGTCGGGCGGGAGCTGGTTCTGCCACATTCCTGGTGACGTGGAGGGTGAGCCGCCTCCGGCTCTGCTCAGGGAGGCCCCCCAGGCGCTGGGAAAGTCCAGAGCCTGGCTCCCCGCCCGCCCGCCCGGCCATGGGGAGACCCCGGACTGAGCCCCCTCTCCTGCCCGGCAGCTCCCAGCACAAGGGGGGGAGCCGGGTCCTGGGCTGGACTCGGTCCTTGGGCTGTGAGTCCGAGGGCAGCCGGGGGCGGGCGGGGCCCTCCCCTCTGAGGAAGGCTGCACCCTGCACCCTCCGGCCGCACTCGGCCCTGGGCGCCGGGGCTGGGCTGGGCTGGGCGGTGACGGAGGAGCCGAAGGAGCCGAGGGCGAGAGCCGGGCCACGTCACAGCTCCTTCAGGAGGCGGGCGCTGGAGTCCAAACCACCTTGTTTTCATTTTTATTTATTTCTTAAATATTTTTATTGATTTCAAAGCGGAAGGGAGAGAGAGAGAAACATCAATGAGGGAATCATGGATTGGCTGCCTCCTGCAGGCTCCCCCCCACTGGGGATGTGCCCACAACCAAGGTACTACATGCCCTCGACGGGGAATCGAACCTGCTATTCTGGTGTGGTCAGGCCGACGCTAACCACTGAGCAAACCAGCTCAGGCAGGGCCTAGAGAGAACCACAGGCTCGAGGACATCACGGAGCGGGGGGGCGGGGCCTGGAGCCGGTCCGTGGCCTGAGCTCTCGGTCCCACCACTTCCCCAGCCCCGTGTGGCCTGGGTTCTGAGCCGCAAAGGGGGGGTAACCGGGCGGCTGAGCGGGTGGCCGTGAGCCAGGCGATCACAGTTCAGGCCCCATCGGGGCGCCTGCCCGGCTTACGGGCTCCATCCCCAGCAGGGGGGGAGGGGGGCGAGCAGGAGGCAGCGGGTCCATGATTCTCCCTCATCATGGATGTTTCTCCCTCTTCCTCCCCCTCCTCCCTGCTCCTCTCCCGCTCCCTCCCCCTCTGCTCTGAAATCAATAAAAATACATTTACAAAAACAGCCTACAGAATGGGGACAAGGGGAGACGAACGGGGACTGGGTTCAAGGTAAACGCGAGGAATGAATCCTCCTCTGGCTTTTGAACAGCGGGCACCACCCTGGTAGCGGGGCTCCGGCCGGTAGCCGGCAGGGACACCGTACGGGGGCTCCGGCCAGTAGCCGGCAGGGACACCGGTATCGGCGATCTGGCCAGGAGAGGGCAGCAGAGGTGCTGTGATCGGCAGGGGAACCGCACCGAAGAGACTGCAGACCGGGTGACGCGGTGACGGTGACGGCGACGGTGGAGGGGGACTGAATGCAGCCCGCGGTTCCTGCCGTCCGCGCCCGGACTGCGGGCTGGGGGCGGGCCGCGGGGCTGGCCTGGGCAGACGGCTACTCTGGTTCTGCTGCCTGGAGGGTTCTGGCCGGCGGGGAAAACGGTGTCGGCAAACGGGCCCTCGGGCTCCTGGGGAGCCTGTCCCGGGCGCCTGAGCCCCGGGTCCTCTCCCCACGGCCCCCCAGACCCCCAGAGGCTGCCCCTCGCAGCCCCTCCCCCCGAGGCCCGGGGTCTGGGCCGTGGCCCCTCCCCGCCCTCCGGCCGCCGCTGCCCAGTGCCCGTGCCAGCCGGGGGGCGCGGGCGGCCGCCTGGCAATCATTAAACCGGCCCGGCCTGACTTCCCAGCATCCCGGGTCGGGGCCGGGCCGAGTGGCACCGAGTATGCAAATCCCCGGGTGCCGGTCCAATGAGCGCGGCCGGCGGCCCTCGCCGGAGGCGCGGGGCGGGGCTCCGGCCTATTTAGGTGCCGCGCCCGCCCCACCTGCCCAGGTCGCTCAGTCCTGCCTCCTCCACCGTCGGCGCCCGCGCCCGCCAGCTGTGCCCGTACCGCCCGCCGCCCCGGTACCGCCCGCCACCTCGGTAGGTCCCACCTGGGCCTGGGCCGGGAGAGCCCGGCGGCCTGCAGGTCCGGGTCCGAGAGCTGGAGGGAGGGGTGGCCGGGGTACGGGAGCCATGACATTGTCAGCCCCACACAAGCGCCCAGGTGACCGGGGACTGGTGACCGGGGACGGGGACGGGGACGGGGACGGGGACGGGGTCGGGGACGGGGGGGGGGGGGGACAGGGACGGGGGGGGGGGACGGGGGGGGGACGGGGACGGGGACGGGGGACGGGGACGGGGGACGGGGACAGGGATGGGGTGGGGGGGTGACCGGGACGGGGGACGGGGACGGGGTGAGGGGGGACAGGGACGGGGACGGGGACGGGGTGAGGGGGGACAGGGACGGGGACGGGACGGGGACGGGACGGGGACGGGGTGGGGGGGGACGGGGACGGGGACGGGGGACGGGGGACGGGGTCGGGGACGGGGACGGGGTCGGGGTCGGGGACGGGGACGGGGACGGGGACGGGGACGGGGGACGGGGACGGGGACGGGGGACGGGGACAGGGATGGGGTGGGGGGGTGACCGGGACGGGGGACGGGGACGGGGGGGGGGACAGGGACGGGGACGGGGGGAGGGGGACAGGGACGGGGACAGGGACGGGGGGGGGGACAGGGACGGGGACGGGGTGAGGGGGGACAGGGACGGGGACGGGGACACTGACGGGGACGGGGACAGGGACGGGGACGGGGTCGGGGGCGGGACGGGGACGGGGACGGGGGGGGGGCGACAGGGACAGGGACGGGGGACGGGGTCGGGGACGGGGGTCGGGGACGGGGTGGGGGGTTACCGGGACGGGGGACGGGGACGGGGACGGGGTGGGGGGTGACCGGGATGGGGGACGGGGACGGGGATGTGGGACGGGGATGGGGACGGGGGATGGGGACGGGGACGGGGACGGGGGGGTGACCGGGACTGGGGACGGGGACGGGGGACAGGGACGGGGATGGGGGACGGGGACGGGGACGGGGACGGGGGGGTGACCGGGACTGGGGTCAGGGACGGGGATGGGGACGGGGATGGGGGACGGGGACGGGGACGGGGACGGGGACAGGGATAGGGTCGGGGCCGGGGGCCGGGGCCGGGGGACAGGGACGGGGACGGGGACGGGGGATGGGGACAGGACCCCGGACCGGGGACAGGGACAGGCCCGCCCTCACCGCCCACGCCCCCAGGAGCTCATGGCCGCAGCCTGTGAGATCAGCAACGTGTTCAGCAACTACTTCAGCGCCATGTACAGCCCGGACGAGCCCGCCCCGGCCCCGGCCCCGGCCCCCCTGCCGCCCGCCGACCTCGCAGAGCCCCTGAGCCCCCCGATGCCGCCCGAGGGCCCAGGTGGGTCTGGAGGGGGCGCTGTGGAGCGGGGACCCCTGAGGCCGGGTGGCGTGGGGTCGGCAGAGGGAGCTGCTCCTGCTGGGGCGTGGCGGCTGCTCAAGGCGCAAACCCCTGTCCCGGGAGGGGCTCCTCATGGCCCTGCCCCGTGAGGGCGCACCCGTCCTGTCCCCCTCCTGTCCGGGGTGGGGGGTCCGTGTGGCGGGGGGGGACCCGCTGGAGGTGGTGGTGCCCGGTGAGGGCGCACCCGTCCTGCCCCCCTCCTGTCCGGGGTGGGGGGTCCGTGGGGCGGGGGGGGGACCTGCTGGAGGTGACGGTGCCGGGTGAGAGTTCACACCCGTCCTGCCCCCCTCCTGTCCGGGGTGGGGGGTCTGCGTGGTGGTGGGAGACCCGCTGGAGGTGACGGTGCCCCGTGAGGGCGCACCCCGTCCTGTCCCCCTCCTGTCCGGGGTGGGGGGTCCGTGTGGTGGTGGGAGACCCGCTGGAGGTGGTGGTGCCGGGTGAGGGCGCACACCCGTCCTGTCCCCCTCCTGTCCGGGGTGGGGGGGTCCGTGGGGCGGGGGGAGACCCGCTGGAGGTGACGGTGCCGGGTGAGGGTGCACACCCGTCCTGTCCCCCTCCTGTCCGGGGTGGGGGGTCCGTGGGGCGGGGGGGGACCCGCTGGAGGTGGTGGTGCCCGGTGAGGGTGCACACCCGTCCTGTCCCCCTCCTGTCCGGGGTGGGGGGGTCCGTGTGGCCGGGGGGGACCCGTTGGAGGTGACGGTGCCGGGTGGGGGTGCACACCCGTCCTGTCCCCCTCCTGTCCGGGGTGGGGGGTCCGTGGGGCGGGGGGGGACCCGCTGGAGGTGGTGGTGCCGGGTGAGGGCGTGCACCCCATCCTGTCCTGGGGTCCGGGGTGGCGGCTGACCCTCGCCCCCCATCCCCCAGAGAAGGCCAGCTGGTCGCGGGAGCAGCCCCAGTTCTGGTCGCAGGCGCAGGTGCTGGACTGGGTCAGCTACCAGGTGGAGAAGCACCAGCTGGACGCCAGCACCATCGACTTCTCTCGCTGCAACATGGATGGGGCCACGCTCTGCCGCTGCGCGCCCGAGGACCTACGGTGCGCCTTCGGGCCGCTGGGCGACCAGCTGTACGCCCAGCTCTGGGACCTCAGTGAGTGCGCGGGCCGGGGGGGGGGACCTCAGTGAGTGCGCGGGCCGGGGGGACCCCAGTGAGTGCGGGGGCCGGGGGGGACCCCAGTGAGTGTGCGGGGGCCGGGGGGGACCCCAGTGAGTGCGGGGGCCGGGGGGGACCCCAGTGAGTGTGCGGGCCGGGGGGACCCCCAGAGAGTGTGCGGGGGCCGGGGGGACCCCAGTGAGTGTGCGGGCCGGGGGGACCCCCAGTGAGTGTGCGGGGGCCGGGGGGGACCCCAGTGAGTGTGCGGGGGCCGGGGGGACCCCAGTGAGTGCGCGGGGGCCGGGGGGACCCCAGTGAGTGTGCGGGGGCCGGGGGGGGACCTCAGTGAGTGCGGGGGCCGGGGGGACCCCAGTGAGTGTGCGGGCCGGGGGGACCCCAGTGAGTGCGGGGGCCGGGGGGACCCCAGTGAGTGTGCGGGGGCCGGGGGGGACCCCAGTGAGTGTGCGGGGGCCGGGGGGGACCCCAGTGAGTGCGGGGGCCGGGGGGGACCCCAGTGAGTGTGCGGGGGCCGGGGGGACCCCAGTGAGTGCGGGGGCCAGGGGGGACCCCAGTGAGTGCGCGGGGGCCGGGGGGACCCCAGTGAGTGCGCGGGCCGGGGGGGACCCCAGTGAGTGTGCGGGGGCCGGGGGGGACCCCAGTGAGTGTGTGGGGGCCGGGGGGGACCCCAGTGAGTGCGGGGGCCGGGGGGACCTCAGTGAGTGCGGGGGCCGGGGGGACCTCAGTGAGTGCGGGGGCCGGGGGGGACCCCAGTGAGTGTGCGGGGGCCGGGGGGGACCCCAGTGAGTGTGCGGGCTGGGGGGGACCCCAGTGAGTGTGCGGGGGCCGGGGGGGACCCCAGTGAGTGTGCGGGGGCCGGGGGGGACCTCAGTGAGTGCGGGGGCCGGGGTACCCCAGTGAGTGTGCGGGGGCCGGGGGGGACCTCAGTGAGTGTGCGGGGGCCGGGGGGGACCCCAGTGAGTGTGCGGGGGCCGGGAGGACCCCAGTGAGTGTGCGGGGGCCGGGGGGGGGACCCCAGTGAGTGTGCGGGGGCCGGGGGGGGGACCCCAGTGAGTGTGCGGGGGCCGGGGGGACCCCAGTGAGTGTGCGGGGGCCGGGGGGGACCCCAGTGAGTGTGCGGGGGCCGGGGGGGGGACCCCAGTCAGTGTGCGGGGGCCGGGGGGGACCTCAGTGAGTGTGCGGGGGCCGGGGGGGACCTCAGTGAGTGTGCGGGGGCCGGGGGGGGGTCCCCGGGCTGGGGCCACGGGAGGGGGGCTGCTCTCAGTCTGGGAGGCTGGGGGGGGTGTCCCTGAGTCCGGGCCCCAGGGGATTGTGGGTGCCGGGATCGGGGGTGCTGGGATCGGGGGTGCCGGGATCGAGGGTGCCGGGATCGGGGGTGCTGGGATCGGGGGTGCCGGGATCGGGGGTGCCGGGATTGGGGGTGCCGGGATCGGGGGTGCCGGGATAGAGGGTGCCAGAATCGGGGGTGCCGGGATCGAGGGCATGGGCGGCCCCATGGAGCCCCCAGGGGAGGGAGGGGCAGCGGGGCCCTGACCTGCCTCCCCCTCAGTGTCCAGCCCCAGCCTCCCGGACGAGCTCAGCTGGATCATCGACCTCCTGGAGCAGGACAGCCCCTCCTTCCAGGACTCGCTGGTGGACCCCGGCCCCTTCGGTGAGCGCCCGCCGTCTCCCCGCCCCCCACCCCCTTCGGTGAGCCCGTCTCCCGGCCGACCTCCCCACTGACCTCTCTGCCCGCCCCGCCCCGCCCTGCCCCTGCCCCCCGGCCCTTCGGTGAGTGCCCTCCGGTCTCCCTGCCCGCCCGCCCCCGGCCCTGTCCCCCGCCGGCCGGCCGGCCGGTCAGCGGGTCACTGGTCAGCGGCCCCGCCCGCCCCGCCCGCTCCTCCCCGGCCTGAGCCCTCCTCCTCCTCCTCCTCCCAGACCAGGGCAGCCCCTTCGGCCCGGAGACGCCGGAGGACGGCCGGCAGCCCAGCCCCTGCCTCTCGGGCGGCTACGGCGCGGGCACCCCCTCCCCGGGCAGCTCGGACGGCTCCCCCGGCTCCACCGCAGGTGAGGGTCCCCCCGTGTCCCCGTGTCCCCCCTTTACCCCCCCGTGTCCCCTCTTTACCCCCCGTGTCCCCGTGTCCCCCCCTTTACCCCCCGTGTCCCCGTGTCCCCCCCTTTACCCCCCGTGTTCCCCCCTTTACCCCCCCGTGTCCCCGTGTCCCCCTCTTTACCCTCCCGTGTCCCCGTGTCCCCCCCTTTACCCCCTGTGTCCCCGTGTCCCCCCCTTTACCCCCCGTGTCCCCGTGTCCCCCCCTTTACCCCCCCGTGTCCCCATGTCCCCCCCCTGTGTCCCCGTGTCCCCCCCTTTACCCCCACGTGTCCCCGTGTCCCCCCCCGTGTCCCTGTGTCCCCCCCTTTACCCCCCGTGTCCCCCCCTTTACTCCCCCGTGTCCCTGTGTCCCCCCCTTTACCCCCCGTGTCCCCGTGTCCCCCTCTTTACCCCCGTGTCCCCCCCTTTACCCCCCCATGTCCCCCCTTTACCTCCCCCGTGTCCCCGCCCTCGGCTCCCGGCTCCCGGCTCTGCCAGGGCCCGGCTGGCTGGGCAGCGTGTCCGCGGCCGCGGAGCGAGTGGGCGAGCGGGACTCACTCGGACCCCCCCCCCAGGGACCTGCGCCTCCGGGTGCTCCCCCTCCGACTCGGGGGGCAGCGACATGGACCTGGACTCCAGGGACAGCAGGCTCTTCGCCAGGGGTGAGCGCGGCCGGAACCCGGGGCTGCCCGACCCCCGCCCCCCCGCCCCCGCCTCCCTCCTGACCCGCCGCCCCTTCCCCCAGCCGACCTCCCCGACTACAAGCAGGGGGACCCCAAGCACGGGAAGCGGAAGCGGGGCCGGCCCCGCAAGCTGCGCCAGGAGCCCCGGGACAGCACCGACGGGCGCAAGAGCAAGCACGGTGCGCGCGGCGCCGAGCGGGCGCGGGCGGGACGGGGCGCGGGGGCTCGGGGCGCGGGCGGGACGGGGCGCGGGGGACTCGGGGCGCGGGCGGGGCGCGGGGGGCTCGGGGAGCGGGCGGGACAGGGCGCGGGCGGGACGGGGCTCGGGGGGCTCGGGGCGCGGGCGGGACGGGGCGCGGGGAGCTCGGGGAGCGGGCGGGACGGGGCGCGGGGGGCTCGGGGAGCGGGCGGGACGGGGCGCGGGGAGCTCGGGGAGCGGGCGGGACGGGGCGCGGGGAGCTCGGGGAGCGGGCGGGACGGGGCGCGGGGGGCTCGGGGAGCGGGCGGGACGGGGCGCGGGGGGCTCGGGGAGCGGGCGGGACGGGGCGCGGGGAGCTCGGGGAGCGGGCGGGACGGGGCGCGGGGGGCTCGGGGAGCGGGCGGGACGGGGCGCGGGGGGCTCGGGGAGCGGGCGGGACGGGGCGCGGGGGGCTCGGGGAGCGGGCGGGACGGGGCGCGGGGGGCTCGGGGAGCGGGCGGGACGGGGCGCGGGGGGCTCGGGGAGCGGGCGGGACAGGGCGCGGGCGGGACGGGGCGCGGGGGGCTCGGGGCGCGGGCGGGACGGTGCGCGGGGGGGCTCGGGGCGCGGGCGGGGGGCGCGGGCGGGAGGGGGTGCGTGGGGCTCGGGGAGCGGGCGGGACAGGGTGCGGGGGGCTCGGGCCGCGGGGACACCAATGGCAGGGCCGGGCCTGGTGCCCGGGAGGAGGGAAACATGCCGGGAGGACGGCCCGGCCACGCCCGGTGCCCCCGCCCCAGCTCCGGGCGGCCTCAGGGGACCCTGGGTCACTCCGTCCGCGTCCGTGGGGGGCTGTTCCCGCCGCCTTCCTTTCTGGGGTCCCTGAGCTGCTGACCGTCAGCTGTCGGGGGCCACGTGTGTCGGCCCCTCTTGTATCTAGAACTGGAGCGGGAACAACCCTGTCCGAGGGGTCGGGGGGCTGGTCACGGGGGGCCTGTGCGGGTCGCCGGCCCGGCAGGCGGGTCGGGGGGATGGGGGGGATTGGGGGGATCAGGGAGGCAGGGTCCCCCGGGTCCAGCAGGCGGGTGAGATCAGGGGGGGTCGGTGGGGGACATGTGCAGGTCGTGGGTCCAGTAGGGGGGATTGGGGGGATCAGGGGGGGACTGGGGGATCGGGGGGGGGATCAGGGGGGGATAAGGGGATCGGGGGGGTGTTGGGGGATCGGGGGGGGTTGGGGGGATCAGGGGGGGTTGGGGGGTCGGGGGGATCAGGGGGGCATTGGGGGGATCAGGGGGATCTGGGGGGGACTGGGCGGATCGGGGGGGGGACTGGGGGATCGGGGGGTGTTGGGGGGGGTGTTGGGGGATCGGGGGGGGTTGGGGGGGGTGGGTTGGGGGATCGGGGGGGGGGTTGGGGGATCGGGGGGGGGTTGGGGGGATTGGGGGGGATTGGGGGATGGGGGGGGTTGGGGGATGGGGGGGATTGGGGCATCAGGGGGAGGCGGCCCCCCCCCCACCGCCATGCTGACGCCGTGGCCCCGCAGCGCCCCGGGGCACCCACCTGTGGGAGTTTATCCGGGACATCCTGCTGCACCCCGAGCTGCACGACGGGCTGATGCGCTGGGAGGACCGGCGCGAAGGCGTCTTCAAGTTCCTGCGCTCGGAGGCCGTGGCCCAGCTCTGGGGCCAGAAGAAGAAGAATAGCAGCATGACCTACGAGAAGCTCAGCCGCGCCATGAGGTGGGCGCCGGCACCGCGGGGCAGGGAGGCACGGCGGGGGGGGGGGATGGTGGGCACCGCGGGGGGATGGGGGCACCGTGGGGGGACGGGGCGCAGCGGGGGGGGCGGGGGCACAGCGGGGGGATGGGGGGCACTGTGGGAGGGACGGGGGCACCACGGAAGGTCAGGGGGCACAGCGGGGGGGGGACGGAGGCACAGCGGGGGGGGGGACGGGGACAGGGACCCTGGGCCGGAATCCAGCCCCGACCTCCCGGTTCTTCGTCGATGCTCAGCCCCGGAGCGCCCCCAGCTGGGCCTCCGTGGCCATTGCTCCACCCGCCCCCCACCCGTGCCCAGTTAGCGGCCGCGGTGCTGGTCTGTGGGCCTGAGTGCGGGCTCCTGGCCAGCCCCAGGCACGGCCGTTCTAAGCTCCGGCCGGGGGCCGGGCTCTCGGGGCGCCCCCGGCCCGGCCCCCCTGACCCTCGCGCCCGCGCCCGCGCCCGCCCAGGTACTACTACAAACGGGAGATCCTGGAGCGGGTGGACGGCCGGCGGCTGGTCTACAAGTTCGGCAAGAACTCAAGCGGCTGGAGGGAGGAGGAGGAGGAGGCCGGGAGCCGGCACTGAGGGTCCGAGCAGACCGAGCCTGACGCGGGACGCGGACCGCGGCCGCGGCCCCGACCGACCGGCCGGCCGGCCGGCGGGAGGACCGTGCAGAGGAGGCAGAGGCCCGGGTCTCCCCGCCGACGCCGACGCCGACGCCGACGCCATCTCGTGGAATGACAAGCCCCGGGAGTGACGGGATTTGCCCTCACTGACCTCGGTGCACGTGTGGCTCCGCCCGGACCAGGCCCCGAGGCGCCCGGACGGGTGCGGGACGGAGGCGGGGAGGCCCAGGGCGCCGGCCAGCCCCTCGCCCAGTGTGTGGCTCCGCGGGCGGGGGTCAGCACGCCCTATTTATGTGCCTTCGATGCCAGCTGTACATAGAGATGTATTTTTTCTAAGACGTCGTCCCCCTGACTGACCGCTCTCGGCCCCGGGGGGCGGGGGAGCCGGACGCTCAGGACGGTCCGGCTCCTGAGCCGGGGGGCTCAGACACCCCCAATAAAGTGCCCTCTGGGCTTTTTGTAGCCGCTGTCTCACTCCCTGTGCGCGATGCGGACGGGGACACGGGCGTGGTGGGCGGAGGAGGGGGGCAGAGGCAGGCGTGGGGGGTGGGGGTGTCCCAGTCCAGGGGGACGTGCCGGCGGGGGCGGGGGGGCGGAGGGAAGGAAAGAGGACCCCGTGCAGGGGGACGAGGTCGAGCTGGGCCTGGTGCTGCCGGGACACGGTGGGCCCCTTCGGGCGCCGGGAGGCGGGTTCAGCAGACGCGGTAGGAGTTCGTGAGGAGGAGGCGGGTCTGCATTCCCATCACGCTGCCGGCCGCTGGCCCTCCCGCTCCTCATGGGCTCGGGGACAGGCTCACGGAGACGTGATCTGAGGAGCGGGGACAGCCGCTGGGAATCCCAGGTGCTGCTGGGCCCATTTCACAGATGCGGAGGGTGAGGCTCTGTGCTCCGGGGACGGCCGCGGGGCTGGGCCTCTGACCTCGTGCTCAGCAGGTCCCTGGCTGTTGCGTCTGCACAGGGACGGCGCCTGGGGCTGCCCACAGGCTGGTCCCCGGCACGTAGCTCCCCTGGGAAGGCCCCTGAGGAGGAGGAGGAGGAGGAGGAGGAGGAGGGGGCGGATTCCAGGGCCGCTGTCAGCCGGTCGGATGCCTGCGAGGCTGTTTTGTCTTGGAAACAGGATTGGCCGGAGGGATGTGGGGCAGGAAGGCCAGGCTGGAGGGGAAGGTGCGGGTGGGTGTGCGTGTGCGTGTGCGTGTGTGTGTGCGTGGGGAGTGTGTTCCAGTGTGTGCGTGTGTGTGGAGGGCAGGGGGGCCTGGCTAGGCCTATGGCAGTGGTCAGCAAACTCATCAGCCAACAGAGCCAAATACCAGCAGCACCACGATTGAAATTTCTTTGGAGAGCCATTTTATCTTATAGATATTTTATTGATTTTTTTTTTCTTTTTTCAGAGAGGAAGAGAGAGGGATAGAGAGTTAGAAACATCGGTGAGAGAGAAACATCAACCAGCTGCCTCCTGCACCCCCCCCCCCCCACTGGGGATGTGTCCACAAACAAGGCGCATGCCCTTGATGGGAATCGAACCCGGGACCCATCAGTCTGCAGGCCGGCACTCTATCCACTGAGCCACACCGGTTTCGGCGAGAGTCACATTTTTTTTTTTTTTAAACGTCTTCTAACGCCATTTCTTCGACATAGACTCGCCAGGGCCGTGGTATTCTGTGGAAGAGCCACACTCACTCAAGGGGCCGAAGACCCGCCGACCACCGGCTGTGGAAATAGGACGGGGGGAAGGGAAGCGGGGTGGGGGGGCTGGACAGAGGGCGGCTGTGTGAACCCCAGGACCCCCTGCAGCCCTCAGAGGGCATGTGAGGCCTCTGAGTGTGCAACCGACTCCCGAGGTGATGGCTTTGGCCCGGGCTCCGGGGACTCCTCAGCAGCGCCCCCCGGGGGCTGGCACCGAGCTCCTGTCTGCACCCACCTCACCCTGGGGTCACCCTTGTGGCCCAGACAGACAGGAGGACGCCCCGGGGACGCGGGCACAGGCACCCGCCCGCCTCCAGCCCCCCCTGCACCCGGGGCGAACGGTGCGCGGGAAATGGGCCGAGGGAGGCCCCGCCCGGCTCCACGCCGACCTTCGACCCCTTTCGGTTTACGAGGTGCTTTCCTCGCCCCAATATCACGGGCGTCCTGCACCCCAGCCCGGAGGAGACGGGCAGGCCCAGGTCACGGCAGGTGAGGGGACCGGAGCCCCGGAGCCGGCTGCCGCCTGCAGCGGGGGGGGGGGGGGGGGGGGGGCAGGGGCAGTGCCCACACCCCCCCCGCCCCCCTCGCTCTGGCCCCCGGAGGGCAGGGGGTCCCCAGCTCCCCCAGAGGCACATGTTTCTTCTCTTCAGTCCTCCCCCAGAGGGTATCTTCCCACTGATTTTTTTTTTTATTTATTTTAAAAAATAATATATATATTTTATTTATTTTTTTTTTTTTTTTTTTACAGAGAGGAAGGGAGAGGGATAGACAGAAACATCCATGAGAGAGAAACATCGACCAGCTGCCTCCTGCACGCCCCCCACTGGGGATGTGCCTGCCACCAAGGTACTGTACATGCCCTTGACCGGAATCGAACCCGGGACCCTTCAGTCCGCAGGCCGACGCTCTATCCACTGAGCCACACCAGGAAAGGCTCCCATTCGTTTTTAGAGAGAGAGAGTGGGGGAGAGAGAAGCATCACCGATGTGAGAGACATCCATTGATAGGCTGCCCCATGCTCACGCTCGGACCAGGGCCCCAGGCCCAGACCAGGGCGGAGCCCAGCCCGGGACCCTTTGGGCTGCAGGCCAGGGCTCTGTCCACTGGGCCACACCGGCCGGGGTGGGACCTGTTTCTTAAGATGCCTCTGCCCTCTCGTCCCCCTCGCCCTGCAGAGCCGGGCAGCACCCTCCCCCTCTGGCCCAGCTCAGCAGGCTCTGCAGGCCCCTCTCCCGGGTGTGGCCGGGCTGTTTCGGTCCCGCCCCAGCAGCTGGTCAGCTCTTATCTGCTCCGGTGAGATCTGGTGCTGCCGGGCAGGTCGCCCGGAGGTCACCGCTCCGCCCTTGGGCGTGGCTGCCCGGGGGCCTCCTCCGGGGAGGATTCCCGGATTCTCTCTCCACCCAGCTCGGCGGAACCAGCCTGACCTGCTCGTGGCCGGTGGGTCCTTCTGGGCTGGGTTCTGAGGGTTCGTGTCAGTCTGCGTCCATCCCGGTCACGTGTGTCCACGCCCCTCCCGCCCCGTCGGCAGCACCTGCCTGGGCCAGGACCGGCTCACGTCCCTCAGCCCCCAGAGCCGGTGCCGGCAGAGACTCAGACAGCCCGTGGCTCTCTGCCCGCCCCCCCAGTGCACTCACACATGCACATGCACAGTCACACACATGACAGTTATAACACGGGCACACACCAGTCCCATCCCCAGCCATACACAGTCGCACATAGTAGTGCACACACGTGCACACTCACACGTAATTATAGTGTGTGCACACACCAGTGCACACGCATGCACACTCGCGCACGCACACTCACACTATAGTTCTAGCATGTGCGTGCACCAGTCACATTCCCAGCCATGCACACTCACACACGTGTGCACACAAATGCACACTCACACACATGCACACTCACACACATACACGTTATAGCGTGTGCACACACCAGTCGCACTCACAGCTGTGCACAGTCGCACACACGTGTGCACATACATGCACACTCCCTCCAGCCCGGCCCAGCCTCGGGGGACAAGGCCACGGAGGAGGGGGGGCCAGGTTTTGAAATCTCTGCCGGGTCTGAGGCGTCTCTGGAGGAACCGGAGGCCGTGGCGGGTCTCCCCGGCCTGGGCCCCGGGCAGCCCCGGCCCCGGGGCAGCTGCGAGGGTTACCGCCTGCGGAGGCCGCCCTGGCCCGCAGCCTGGTCCGTCTGGGTCCCGCTCGGCCTGGCAGCGCCCGCCCACCACGCACCAGCTCTTCCTGTGTGTCTTCCCCGAGCCGGTCTCTGCAGGGAGAACAGACCCTCAACTAGTCCTTCACCATCGAACCCAGGGCCGGGCGGCTCAGGCTCCCAGGCCCAGGCACACAAGCCCATTTTACAGACGGGCAGACCGAGGCTCAGAGAGGGGAGGGGACTTGTTCATCATCACACAGCAGCTCCCCCCTCCCCCCAATTAATTAAAAAAAAAAAAAAATATATATATATATATATATATATATATATATATATATATATATATAGCTGAGACCTGTGTGGCTCAGTGGATAGAGCGTCAACCTGCAGACGGAAGGGTCCCGGGTTCGATTCCGGTCAAGGGCATGGACCTTGGTTGCGGGCACATCCTCGGTGGGGGGCGTGCAGGAGGCAGCTGATGGGTGTTTCTCTCTCATCGATGTTTCTAACTCTGTCCCTCTCCCTTCCTCTCTGTGAAAAATCAATTAAAAATATATATATATTTTAAAAATCACCTGTTAGGAGTGATCATGCACCCCCTTCTCCCTGCCTCCCCCTCCTCTCTTCTCCTCTTCTGTTTCCCCCTCCCCCCTCCCCTCCCTGCCCTCCCCCTCCTGCCCCTGCTACGTGCGGGGCCGGGCCAGGGCGGCAGCCGCAATTAGCCCAGCTCAGCGCCCGTTACTGGAACCTTCCCATCCACTCTGGCGCGGGTCCAAGCGGCCACGCCCAGGCCCCTCGTGACTGACTCAGCCTCACCTGCCGGCCCCACACCTGCCAGCCGCCGGGCCAGGGACAGTCCCCATCCTTTGTGCTCCCTCCTCCTCCCCGGTGCCTGCAAGGCATGCTGGGATGCGGCGCCCTGGCCTCAGGGGCCCAGAGGGGTGCTGGCAAGGCATGCTGGGATGCGGCGCCCTGGCCTCAGGGGCCCGGAGGGACGGTGGGTGCTGGCTGGCTGGGGAGGGCTGGGTCTGAGGAACGGGGCACCCCGAAGGGGACCTGTTTGAGATGTGAGCCGATGCCGAGCCTGGAATAATCTGGCCACTCAGTGTGTGCGAGTGTGTGTGTGTGTGTGTGTGTGTGTGTATTTTAATATATTTTATTGAGTTTTTACAGAGAGGAAGAGAGAGGGATAGAGAGTTAGAAACATCGATGAGAGAGAATCATCGATCAGCTGCCTCCTGCACTCCCCCCACTGGGGATGTGCCCGCCACCAAGGTCCATGCCCTTGACCGGAATCGAACCCAGGACCCTTCAGTGCGCAGGCTGATGCTCTATCCACTGAGCCAAACCTGTTTCGGCTATCTATATCTATATATCTATATCTATATCTATATCTATATCTATATCTATATCTATATCATCTATATCATCTATATCTATATCTATATCTATATATAATATATCAGAGGCCCGGTGCATGAATCCGTGCATGGGTGGGGTCCGGCCAGCCTGGCCAGGGGGAGGGGACGTGGGCGGTCGGCCGGCCTGCCTGCTGGTCGCACTCCTGGTTGGGGGACCATTTGCATAGGAGCCTTTTATTCTACAGGATGGACACGGAGCGGCCGGATGATTACGCGTTCAGGGACCATCGTCAGCCGGCCACTCCGTGTCAGCGGGTCAGCAGCGGGTGGCCGGCCCTGGAGGCCATCGCCCAGGCCCTGCCCCGTCGGTCGGACACGCGGGCGAGGGTGGCACCGCGGCTTGGCGAGGGGCCAGGGCCTCCGCTCCGGAGGTGTCGCCCGCCGGCCCAGCCGCCCTGCCCATCGGGCGCTCCCCAAGGGGACGGCCCCCCAGAGTCCAAAGTCCCCGGGAGCCGGAGAGGACACCTGCTGGGCTTGGGGGCGGGGCTTGCGCGGGGCCCTGCCCACCCTGCCCGCCGCTCTGTCCTCCTGGTCCCGCTGGGCAGGGCTCCCCACTCCAGGGCGTCCCGGTTCTGGGCTCTGGGCTTCTCTCTCCCAGACACGGGGTCCCCCGTCCAGCGTCACCGGGAGCCTCTGCGGAGCCCACGCTGTGCTTCCTTCTTTTTCTTTTCTTTTATTTATTTGTTTTTGTTTTTAAAGATTGAACATGTTATTTATTTTTTATTTTTTAAATATATTTTATTGATTTTTTTTTTTTTTTTTTTTTTTTTTTTACAGAAAGGAAGGGAGAGGGAGAGAGAGCGAGAAACGTCGATGAGAGAGAAACATCGACCAGCTGCCCCTTGCACACCCCCGACCGGGGATATGCCCGCAACCAATGTCCATGCCCTTGACCGGAATCGAACCCAGGACCCTTCAGTCCGCAGACCGACGCTCTATCCACTGAGCCACACCGGTTTCAGCTCTTCTTTTTCTTTTAAATCTATTTTTATTATAATCTCAGAGAGGAAAGGCGAGGAGAGGAGGAGAGGAGAGAGAGATCCCTGATGAGAGAGGATCATGGACCGGCTGCCTCCTGCACGCCCCCTACTGGGGATCGAGCCCACACCCCGGGCCTGTGCCCTTGACCGGAATCGAACTCTGACCTTCTGGTTCATAGGTCAACGCTCAACCCCTGGGCATCAGCAGCCCGGCTCGATGCATTTCTTCCTTTTTTTAAAAAATATTTTTTATTTCAGCGAGAAAGTGAGAGATAGAAACATCAGTGATAGAGAGAGAATCATGGATCGGCTGCCTCCTGCATGCCCCCTACTGGGGATGGAGCCTGCAAACCAGGCACGTGCCCCTGACCGGGAACCGAACCCGGGACCCTTCAGTCCTCAGGCCGGTGCTCCATCCACTGAGCCACAGCAGCCGGCTCCATGCACTTCTCTTCATGCCCCTTGTCCCGACCGGGAGGCCTGAGGAGCGGACCCTGGGCTCGGGGTACACGGACCCCCTGCATTTCCTGGGGCCCCGAACAGAGGCCTCTGCAGTGCACGAACCCTGGAGGCAGGGAGACTCCCAGGGAATCATGGCTGAGGGCCCCCCACCCCCGACATTCCGGGCCTCCTGTCCTCCTCCTCCCCCTCCTCCTCCCCCTCCCCCTCCTCCTCCTCCTCCTCCCCCTCCTCCTCCTCCCCCTCCTCCTCCTCTCCCCTCCTCTCCTCTCCTCCTTCCCCTCCTCCTTCTCCATCTCTTCCCCCTCCTCCTCTTCCCTCTCTCCTCCCCCCTCCCTCTCTCCTCCCCCCTCTCCCTTTTCTCCCCTCCCCCTCCCCCTCCTCTCCATCTCCTCCTCCTCCTCCTCCCCCTCCTCCCCCTCCCCCCCTCCTCCTCCCCCTCCTCCTCCCTCTCCTCCTCTTCTTCCCTCTCTCCTCCCCTCCTCCTCCTCCTCCTCCTCCCCCCTCCTCCTTCCCCTCCTCCTTCTCCATCTCTTCCCCCTCCTCCTCTTCCCTCTCTCCCCCTCCTCCTCTTCCCTCTCTCCTCCTCCTTCTCTTCCCTCTCTCCTCCTCCTCCTCCCCCTCTCCCCTCCTCCTTCCCCCCCCTCCTCCTCCTCCCCCTCCTCGTCCCCCTCCCCCTCCTCCTCCTTCCCCTCCCCCTTTTCCTCCATCTCCTTCTCCTCCCCCTCCCCCTCCTCTTCCATCTCCTCCTCCCCCTCCTTCTCCTCCCCCTCCCCCTCCTCCTCCATCTCCTCCTCCTCCATCTCCTCCTCCCCCTCCTCCTCCTCCCCCTCCTCCTCCTCTCGATCCTCCCCATGGAAAACAAACCCTAACCTGCCCCCTCCCCTCCCCTCCCCTCCGGCGGCCCCACGCCCCCTCAGGCCCTGGCTGAGCCCCGGTGCTCTGGGCTGTGTCCTGGCCACAGGCTCTCCCCAGGGCAGAGACCGGCTGGGAGGGGCGGGGGCCGGGCGGCCCAGGCGAGGCGAAGGGGGGTGGGGGCATGGGGAGCTCGGGGCGCTGCGGCTGGGCTCGGGGGGCAGTCCTGTCCCCTGGAGCCGGCTCCCGCGCTGAGAGGGACCAGCTCGGCTGAGCGAGACGCACACACAGACCCGGCCACCTTTGTCCTCCACCTGCCCCTTGTCCTCTGTTTACATCCTTCCTTCCCGTAAGGGAGTTGGCGGCTGGGCCCCGGCTGGCCCCGAGCCAGACACACCTGCCCGACAGGTTGGGCCGAGGCCTGGGGGTGGGGCCGGGAGCCGCTCGCTCGGAGCTTTCCCTGTCAGCTCGGTTCCAGGCAGCAGAGGCCGGGCGCCTCCGGGGGGCCCAGACCTTCTCCTCAGCCGGCCTCTCCGGCCGGGAGACACGGGGTCAGAGTGGGACCCACTGCCCGGCCCACGTGGCTCCGTGGTGGAGTGTCCACCTGTGAACCTGGAGGTCACAGGTTCGGTTCCCGGTCAAGGGCACAGGCCTGGGGTGTGGGCGCCATCCCCAGTTGAGGGCATGCAGGAGGCAGCTGGTCCATGATTCTCTCTCTCCCCCTCTCTCTTCCTCCCTGAGGTCGACAAAAAATACATTTATAAGAAAAAAAAATTTTTTTTAAGAGCCCTGTCTGGTGTAGCTCGGTGGATAGAGCATGGGCCTGCGGACCAAAGGGTCCCGGGTTCGACTCCGGCCAAGGGCACGTGCCTAGGTTTCGGGCTTGGTCCCTATTAGGGGACATGCAGGAGGCGGCCAATCAGTGATTCTCTCTCATCCCTGAGGTTTCTATCTCTGTCTCTTTTCTCCCTTCTTCTCTGAAATCAATGAAGATATATTAGCTCTTCCAGGTGTGGCTCAGTGGACAGAGCGTCGGCCTCTGGACTGAAGGGTCCCGGGTTCGATTCTGGTCAAGGGCATGGACCTTGGTGGCGGGCACATCCCCAGTGGGGGGTGTGCAGGAGGCGGCTGATGGATGTTTCTCTCTCATGGATGTTTCTAACTCTCCCTCCTTCTCCCTTCCTCTCTGTAAAAAATCAATAAAATATATTTAAGAATAAATAAATAAAAAGCAATGGGAACATGTCCTCGGGGAAGGATTAAAATAAAGGGGAGTGGGGTCCGCCGGCCCCCTGATGAGAGACTCATTGGGACGCCCTGCCGGGCCGGTGGCTGCACTGGCCGGGGCGCTGGGGGTGACAGTGACCTTGCCGTCCGCAGGCAGCCGTGCTGGGAGCCGGGGCAGAAGGGGAGCAGAGCCGGGAGGCAGAGCCTCTGGCCACCCCGGCCGCCCCGGGCAGGCCTGGGTGGGTCAGGGCCGGGGCCGGTGACTCAGTCACCATGGATGCCTCTTCCTCTCCAGGATCCGCGGCCGAGTTCACCGAAGGCGTGTTGTCCGTCCGGCATGGGAGGCTGGACACGCAGTCACCACGGGTCTGCTGACGGGTGCTGCTGACCGCCCGCTGCGCGCCCAGCCCTCGCCTGGGGCCTGGACCTCCCGTGTTCGCCGTCCGTCATCCGCCTGACCTCCCGGAGGCCGGCCCCCGGTCCCAGGCACTCCGAGGCTCCGCCTGACCTCCCGGAGGCCGGCCCCCGGTCCCAGGCGCTCCGAGGCTCCGCCTGACCTCCCGGAGGCCGGCCCCCGGTCCCAGGCGCTCCGAGGCTCCGCCTGACCTCCCGGAGGCCGGCCCCCGGTCCCAGGCGCTCCGAGGCTCCGCCTGACCTCCCGGAGGCCGGCCCCCGGTCCCAGGCGCTCCGAGGCTCCGCCTGACCTCCCGGAGGCCGGCCCCCGGTCCCAGGCGCTCCGAGGCTCCGCCTGACCTCCCGGAGGCCGGCCCCCGGTCCCAGGCGCTCCGAGGCTCCGCCTGACCTCCCGGAGGCCGGCCCCCGGTCCCAGGCGCTCCGAGGCTCCGCCTGACCTCCCGGAGGCCGGCCCCCGGTCCCAGGCGCTCCGAGGCTCCGCCTGACCTCCCGGAGGCCGGCCCCTGGTCCCAGGCGCTCCGAGGCTGGTGACCGCCCGGAGGCCGGCCCCTGGTCCCAGGCGCTCCGAGGCTGGTGACTGCCCGGTGATTCGGCCACGAGACCGTCCGGTCAGAACCCGTCTCTGCCGTGCCGCCCATCCGTCCCCCGTCTCCCACAACGCGGTTCCTGACAGCTGCTCCCCGCAAACACACCTCCCTGCAAACCCGGGTTTGTTTTTTAAAAAATGTATATTTTATTGAGAAAAAAACAAGGTTTAAAATCATTAGATTTTAAAATTTATTCTTCAAAATATAAAAGTTTATTAATTAAAAAAAACACACCAAAGAAATTAAAAAAACCTGATGAACAATATTAACTTGATTATAATAGAATCAGAGATACAGGAGGGGAGTGGACTGACGATTCTGGGGGGGGGGGGAGTGGTGGATGTGGGAAGAGACTGAACATAAACTGTGCACCTATGGACGAGGACAATGGGGGGTGGGGAAAGGGCAGAGGGTGGGGTGGGAACCTGGTGGAGGGGGCAAGAAATGAGGAACCTCTGTAATAATATGATTTAAAAAAAAAGATAAAATATGTATTTTATTGATTTTTTTCACAGAGAGAAAGAGAGAGGGATGGAGAGAAACATCCATCAGCCACCTCCTGCATGCCCCCCACTGGGGATGTGCCCGCAACCAAGGTCCACGGCCGAAGCTCTATCCTCAGAGCCAAACCCGGTGAGAGCTAATCTATCTTAATTGATTTCAGAGAGGAAGGGAGAAGGGGAGAGAGAGAGAAACATCAGTAATGGGAGAGAATCGTTGATGGCACGTCCCTAATGGGGATCCAGCCCGAAACCTCGGCCGGTGCCCTTGACGGGAATCGAGCCTGGGACCCTTCAGTCGCAGGACAGCGCTCTGTCCACGGAGCCACACTGGCTAAGGATAATCCCAGGTTTTTTGGGTTTTTTTGTTTTTAAATATATTTTATTGATTTTGTACAGAGAGGAAGGGAGAGGGATAGAGAGTTAGAAACATCGATGGGAGAGAGTCATCGATCAGCTGCCTCTTGCACACCCCCCACTGGGGATATGCCCGCAACCAAGGTCCATGCCCTTGACCGGAATTGAACCCGGGACCCTTCAGTCCCCAAGCCGAGGCTCTATCCACTGAGCCACACCGGTTTCGGCAATCCCAGGTTTTTTAAAGGACTTGCCCCCCAGCCAGGGTCACCTTTGCATGACAAACCCAACACTTCCCAACAAACAAAAGGAGACAAAAGCGTTGTTGCTGGGGGATTAGCATACTTTTAAAACAGAAAGAGGTGGGTCTGGGATGCTAATGCGGCCGAGGGTGTGGAAGATCTAGTGATCACAGACGATGGGAGAGGTCCGCAGCCCTGGAGCCAGCTTTGACCTGTGACCCAGGAGGTCACCGTCCCAGGAGGTCACCGTCTGGTTCCCAGGCGGGGCGCATGCCTGGGCTGAGGGCTTGGTCCCCCAGTGTGGGGCGCGGTGCGGTGCACAGGAGGGAGCCGATCCATGGTTCTCTCTCATCTTTGACGTTTCTCTCTCTCCCTCTCCCTTCCTCTCTGACATCAATTTTTTATATTTTTTTTATTAAGAGAGAGCCAGTCAAGGGCATGGACCTTGGCTGCAGGCACATCCCCAGTGGGGGGTGTGCAGGAGGCAGCTGATGGGTGTTTCTCTCTCATCCATGTTCCTAACTCTCTCTCCCTCCTCTCCCTTCCTCTCTGTAAAAAATCAATAGTTAGAAACATCGATGAGAGATAGACATCGATCAGATGCCTCTTGCACACCCCCCACTGGGGATGTGCCTGCAGCCAAGGACCATGCCCTTGACTGGAATCGAACCCGGGACCTTTCAGTCCCCAAGCCAACGCTCTATCCACTGAGCCACACCGGTCTTGGCAATAAAATACATTTTTAAAAAATAAAGAAACACCCATGATGAGAGGGAGTCACTGGCCGGCTGCCTCCTGCATGCCCCCCACTGGGGATGGAGTCCGCAGTGATTCATAGGTCAAGGCTCAACCACCCAGCCCTGCTGGCTGGGCCGTTGCCATGACTCCTGATCGGGGAAAAATGATTCGTTGTTTTTTAAAAAATATATATTTTATTGATTGTTTATTTTATTTTTTTTACAGAGAGGAAGAGAGGGATAGAGAGTTAGAAACATCGATGAGAGAGAATCATCCATCAGCTGCCTCCTGCACACCCCCTAATGGGGATGTGCCCTCCACCAAGGTCCATGCCCTTAACAAGAATCGAACCCGGGACCTTCAGTCTGCAGGCCGGGCGCTCTATCCGCTGAGCCACACCGGTTTCGGCTGACCCGGTGTTTGAACCGGCGGCTGCTCGAACGGCGAATGACGTCTGGGCTCCGAGCTTCCACGGGGCTTCTCCCGAGAGGCTGGAGCGTGGCGTGTTCCCCCCCGTGTGGGTCTGACACGCATGTGGCCGTGAGGGAGCCGGCCCAGGCCCCCGGCCCTCCTGCCCCGCTGGCCGGACTGATAAGCCGGTGGAAAAGGACACGGGATGGGACAGGGGACAGGCATGCGCCCCTGGAGGCGGGCGTGTCCGGCCGGCCTGTGTCCAGACGGGCTGGCGGAGGCCTGTGTGCGGGAGGGAGGCCGGGGCTGGGCCCCGTGGGGAGGGGTCTGAGGCCGGGCCTGGACGAAGGGGAGGCTGGGTGCTGGGAGCTAAGGGCAGCAGGGGGAAGGGTGAGGTCCCAGGGGAGGAGACAGCCTGCTGGCCTGGGGTGGGCTGTCATTTAAAACGTTTCTTCTGCCGAAACCGGTGTGGCTCTGTGGGTAGAGCGTCGGCCTGCGGACTGAAGGGTCCCGGGTTCGATTCCGGTCAAGGGCCTGGACCTTGGTGGCGGGCACATCCCCGGTGGGGGGTGTGCAGGAGGCAGCTGATCGATGTTTCTCTTTCATTGATGTTTCTAACTATGTCTCTCCCTTCCTCTCGTAAAAAATCAATAAAATGTATTTAAAACAAAACAAAAAACATATATATATCATGTTTTTTTTCCAGAGAGGAAGAGAGAGGGATAGAGAGCTAGAAGCATCGATGAGAGAGAATCATCATCAATCAGCTGCCTCCTGCACCCCCCCACTGGGGATGTGCCCGCAACCAAGGTCCATGCCCCTGACCGGAATCGAACCCGGGGCCCTTCAGTCCGCAGGCCGACGCTCTATCCGCGGAGCCACACCGGTTTCGGCTAAAACGTGTTCTTATTGATCTCACATGGAAGGGAGAGAGAGACATCAGCGACGTCTCCAGGTGGGAGCGGAAACTGAGGCCGCCCCGGGGCTGGCAGGTGGGGTTTGCCGAGTCCCCGCTGGCTGCCGAGGGCGGAGCGGGGGGCGGGGGGGGGCGCGGAGGGCGGGGGACCGAGCAGAACTGGCCTCTGGGGATCAGAGGGGACGGAGGGTTCTGCGCAGCGTCCCCCCCCTCCATGAGCGCCCTCGGAGCCCAGCACGGGCTCAGGGCCGGCCGGGGACTCCGGCCCCCGGTGGGGGGCGGGGGGGACACGACACACAGTCTGGGTGGAGACGGCAAACGCTCAGGTCACCGCGCAACCGGCTGCTGCGTGCCGGGCAGAGGCGCGCCCTCCGGCCCTGGCAGCCGCCGGGCGTGTAAACGCACCGCGTGTAAAGCAAACAGGCTGACGGGGAGGGTGCCCTGGGCCAGGCTGGGAGGGAGGGGCCGCGTCCCGGGCGGCTGCACAGACTCATGGGGGGTGGGGGGTGCTCCCCGTGGAGCCGGAGGCCTGCCGGTCTTTGGGGGGCAAAGGAGGGGGGATGTAGACCCTTCTCCCCTCAAAAAACAAAAACAAAAAAAACTTGCCCTAACCGGTTTGGCTCAGCGGTTAGAGCGTCGGCCTGCGGACTGAAGGGTCCCGGGTTCGATTCCGGTCAAGGGCATCCATCTGGATTGCGGGCACATGCCCAGTGGGGGGCGAGCAGGAGGCAGCCGGCCCGTGGTTCTCTCTCACCAACGATGTTTCTCTCTCTCTCTCCCTCTCCCTTCCTCTCTGACATCCATACAAACATATTTTAAAAAATAATAATGAAGAAAATGGACATTTTAGCTCAGAGGTGGCCTCCCGGGGTCCCCGTCTCTCCTGGCTCTTTCCCAGATGGGGACCAGGGGCTCCTGCCGGCCGGGGCGCGTGGGCCTGGCTGAGGGCGGGCCGGGCAGACACATACACACACACACACACACACACACACACACACGCCTCCCCTCGCCGGCCGCCCCGGCTCCGGGCGCCTGGAGAGCAGTTACTCTCGGACCTGATAGAGGCCGGGCGGGGCGGGGAGCGCAGCCGAGCGGCTGTGAGTCCAGGGAGATAAGGGCTTCCGAGGAACCCGATAACGGACTGAGATGCCCTGGGCCAGGCCGCCCGTCCGGCCTGGGTGTCTGCTGCCGGCGTCCGCGGCTCTGCTCCCCACGCTGGTCCCCGGGCCCCTGTCGCCGGCAGCCTGGGCCTGCGCCCCGACCGGGAACTGCACCTGACCTCCCCAGTCCAGGGTCAAGGCTTCACCGCTGAGCCGCACGGCCCGGCTGGTGGATTCTTTAGGAAGTTGCATGGGATCGGCTGGTGGAGGCGCAGGGAACCCCTGGTCTGGAGCCTGTGTGTCCCGGAGCCTCGGACAGGCCCCCTGGAGGCCGGGTCCCCTGTGGACCCCGGCGGGGGGAGAGAGGGGAGCTGGGGAGACCCCAGGGGACAGGAGGTGGGCCGGGCAGGGGCTGCGGGGGCCCCTGATCTCCGGGCAGAGACTCCCTGTGCCAGAGCCGATGGGAGAGCCGGCCGGGCGTCGGAGGGCTTGGTGCCCCCTCACCCCTCTTCCCCCTGCCCCCTCCCCGTCCCCCCCAGAGGCCCTGGGAGGAGGGTGGCCCGGGGCCAGAGCAGGCTCTACCTTTGTCACCAGGCAGTGCCTCCCGGCACGTTCACACCCAGTGCCGCGCTGGCAGGCTGTAAACCGAGCCGGTGCCAGGCTGGGGCACCCCCGGCTCCTGGCTCCCTTCCCTGTGTGGCTCCCAGCTCCCGGGGCCCAGCCTGGGGCGCGGGGGGGGGGCGGGCGCCCGGGGCCCAGCCTGGGGCGGGGGGGGGGCGGGCGCCCGGGGACCAGCGGATGAGGATCGGGTCCGGGACCGGCTGTCAGCGCCGGGGGTGGGGGTGGGGGTGGGGGTGGGGGTGGCCCCCCATTCGGCGCCCGCCCAGGCCCGCCCCCCCCCGCCCCCCTTGTGGTGCCAGCCCGGCCCCCGGCCCACAGGGCCCCACCCCGGAGAGGACAGCCATTGCAGCCCAGACAAAGGGCCCTTTGTGCCACCGCCGCCTGCCGCCCGCGGGACTGGGCACCGGGAGGGGGCGGGAGGACAGCCCCGCCCAGACGGGGGTCAGGCAGGGCTGGGCGAGGCAGCTGCTGGCCCCCCTCAGCCCGCCCCCCCACCTGGGCAAAGGGCACTGGTAATGCCGTCCCACCGGCCGCCGAGCAGGGGCAGCCCAGGACAGGAGGGGTGAAGGGGGACCCCCTTGTGAACTGCCCGAATGCAGGAGGCGTCCTCCCTGTGAGGGCTGCCTGGGGGGGCTCCGTGGGGGCCCCCCTCAGTGTGGGCCAAAGGCTGGTTCCTCAGGACCAGGTCCCCACCCTGAGCAAACAGGCTCAGCCAGGGAGGAGGGGTGTGGGGTGCAGAGCGTGGAGGGGGGGGAATGGGGGAACTCGGGGGACTTTTGGGAGAGGGAAGGGCGAGGGGCACGCTGCAGGAGGTGGTGACCCTGAACGCGGAGCCCTGGCCAGTGTGGCTCAGTGGATAGAGCGTCGGACTGCAGACTCAAGGGTCCTAGGTTCGATTCCGGCCATGGTTTCGGTGGAGGGTGTGCAGGAGGCAGCAGATCGGTGTTTCTCTCTCATCGATGTTTCTGACGCTCACTCCCTCTCCCTTCCTCTCTGTAAGAAATCGATAAAATATATAAAATTAAAAAAAAAAAAAGAGAGAAAGAAAAGAAAGCGGAGTCTGTCCGGTGGTGGGAGGGCCGGCCGCCCCTCCCCTGCCCTCCTCCTCTGGGGCGGGAAACTCCTTCTGATTTTGCAAAACAAAGCAGGCCCCCTCCACAGCCAGGTGGGGACTGGGGGGGTCTGCCGGGCCCGGCACCCTGCACCCATCTGCTAGTTAAGTCCTCCGCCCGCCTGGGGGGCGCGGATCTTTTTTAAAATATATTTTTATGGATTTCAGAGCGGAAGGGAGAGGGAGAGAGAGAGAATCATGGAGCGGCTGCCTCCCGGACGCCCCCCACTGGGCATGGAGCCCGCCACCCGAGCCTGTGCCCTGACCGGGAATCGAACCCTGACCTCCTGGTATCCAGGGGGACGCTCCGCCACGGAGCCACGCCGGCCGGGCAGGGCGAGGGGTCTCATGGAGACCCGGGTGGGGGTGACGTACCCCAGGTTTCGGGGGGCTGGCGGAGGAGGGGCGGTGGGTTAAAGGTCGTGTGCCTTGTGGGGAGCAGTCATGCCTCCACGCCCCCAGCAGGCCAGCGTGGCCGCCACGCGTGTGTGGTGTGTGTTCGGCGGTTTCTGTCCTCAGGGCAGGATCGGCGGGCGGTGACTCCTCTGGGGTTTGGGGGCGACACGGGGGGGGCGGGGGGCAGGTGTGTGGTCCCGAAGGGCAGTGACCAGGCTGTGGGATGCAGACTGAGAACCGGGGGGGAGAGAGAGAGAAACGGCAGCAGAGGCAGGAGCGGCCGGAACCCGGGCCTGTGGGCTGGGCACCCGCCTGCAGGTGCCAGGTCAGTCCCTGCCCACGGAGACGGCTGTTGACATTGGCAATGACCTCAGCCTGGCCCCCCTCCCGCCAGGCTTCCCGCCCCCCCAGAAGGGGCTGAAACTGACCTCTCCCTGCCCCATCCTGCTTCACCCGGCTCCCTGCTGGGTGTGTTCCCGGGAGGGCCGGGTGGGGCCCGGGCTGTCACTCCCCGGGGGCCTGAGAGCCCCCCCTCCTCCCTCCCTCCCTCCCTCCCTCCCTCCCAGCTCGGCACCTCCCCTCTGTCTGCCACCTCCTTCTGGTAACTTGGCCTCATTTTTAAAAAAATATTTTCATTATTGTTAATCCTCCCCTGAGGATATTTTCCCATCGATATACACGGAGTGGACAGATTATTGTTATGGAATCCGTGCATGGGTGGGGTCCGGCCAGCCTGGCCAGGGGGAGGGGACGTGGGCGGTCGGCCGGCCTGCCTGCTGGCCGAACTCCTGGTCAAGGGGACCGTTTGCATATGAGCCTTTTATTCTACAGGATGGACACAGAGTGGCCAGATGATGATGCGTTCAGGGATCATCTTCCATCTGGCCGCTCCGTGTATATTTTCATTGATTTCAGAGAGGAAGGGAGAGGGAGAGAGAGAGAGAGAAACATCAATGATGAGCCCTAACCGGTTTGGCTCCGTGAATGGGGTGTCGGCCCAGGGACTGAATCAATGATTCTCGCTCATGCAGGCTTCTAACTCTCTATCCCTCTCCCTTCCTCTCTGTAAAATCAACAAAAATATATTTAAAAGAAAAAAGAAGAAAAAAAAGCCGAAACCGGTTTAAGCTCAGTGGATAGAACACCGGCCTGCGGACTGAAGGGTCCCGGGTTCGATCCCGGTCAGGGGCATGGACCTTGGTTGCGGGCACATCCCCGGTGGGGGGTGTGCAGGAGGCAGCTGGTCGATGTTTCTCTCTCATAGACATTTCTAGCTCTCTGTCCTTTTCCCTTCCTCTCTGTAAAAAATCAATAAAACATATATTAAAAAATCAATAAAACATATATTAAAAGCAAAAACAAAAAAAACCCCACACACATCCATGAGGAGCGAGAATCATGGACCGGCTGCCTCCTGCAAGCCTCCCCCTGGGAATGGAGCCCCCAACCCAGGCCTGTGCCCCGCCCGGGAATCGAACCCTGACCGCCTGGTTCACAGGTCAGCGCTCGGCCACGGAGCCGCGCCGGCCGGTCAGCCTCCCTGCCTGCCTCTAACCTCCCAGGAATCCAGCCCACGGGGCCCCGGCCAGCTCTTCACGGGGACCCTGGAGGCCCCGGGCTCAGGGAGTCCCCCCCACGTTTCAGAGGAGGCTGAGGGAGCCGGGAAACCTGCCCGGTCCCGGCCTGCCCCCGGGTGACCTGAAACACGGCATTCTGCGAATTCCACCCCAACCACAGCGCCGGCGCTGACTCAGTGCCCCGGCTGGGTGGGCACGGACCCTGGTTTCAGGGGGCGGCACCTGAGTTTCTGCCCCCCCCTTCGCCCCCCTCGGGCGGCCCTGCTGGCCTCCTCGCCCTCCTCGCCCCGCCGGCCCCCGGATGTCTGCCCTTCCCGCCGATGCTGACACCCAGGCTGACGTCAGGGAGGCGTGGGGGGCCTCACGTCCGCCCCCTGCCCCCGGGGCAGCTCGGGGCCTGACTGGGCCGCCTGCCTCTCTCTGTAGCAACGTCTGTGATTACAGATCTTGTTCGGCGGTGGACGGGGGGCAGGACAGGGCCGGGCCGGGCCGGGCAGGCCCGCTGGGAATTCTATTCTTGGCTCCCAGGATGGAACCTGCGGCCGGGGAGTTCCCCCCCCCCATGCGCCCCAGGGCGATGATGCTGTGCTGTGTGTCTCCAGGCCTCTCTGGGCCGTCCCTAAGGCGTGGCGATTCCTAGCAACTCAGTCCGAGGAAGAGGCGGGCGGGCGGTGAGGCCTCCCAGGACCTCTCGGGGAGTCCCGGACGACCGAGGAGGGGTGTGGGGCCCGGGATCGGCCTATCCCCCCTCCCCCCGCCCCCACCTTCCCCTCCCCCCTCCGTCACGGCCACCGAGCGAGAATGTGACTCACCTGCTCCGGGCACCCAGTTTCAGCCCCGCCCCTGCCCCGGGGCCGCCCGTTTTCTGTTTACTCCCCTGAGAGCAGGTGCTGGCACTGCAGACGCTGCGGGCGCCGTGACCTCAGACCCACAGGGCCCCGAGGCCCGGCCAGGGTTCTGGGGGGGGGGGGTCCCCGGCCTGCAAGGCCAGTGATCTGGGGGCCAGGGGGCCTCCCTCCCCCTGCCCCGGGCTCCGGCCCTCTCTGGAGGCCCCCGTCTCAGCACCCCCTGCCCTGCTGTCCAGTCTCTGGTCTCCTCCTGGGGGGCGGAGGGAGGGGCCGTGCAGGGTTGCGAGCTCAGCCGGCCTGGGGTGACGGGGAGGGGGGCACCCTGAGGGTGGTGGGGGCCCCCCACGCTGCTGGTCACGCACACAAGGAGGCCCGGAGGGCTGGCCGGGCTCACAGACTCCGGGAAAGCGAGGCCAGGGGGAGAGGGTTAGGGTCGGGGCTGGGAGAGAGGCGGGGGGCGGGGGGAGGGAGCGGGAAGGTGGTCTGGGCGGGACCTGGGCCCTGAGCCTGGACACTCAGCCCCGCGTCCCTCTGTGACCTGGGTGGGGCGTGTCTGTCGCTCTCTGTCCCCGTCCGGATGAGGCGGGGTTCCCGTGGATGAGCCAAGATCTACCCCCTTTTTTATTTATTTTTATTAATATATTTTACTGATTTCTTACAGAGAGGAAGGGAGAGGGACAGAGAGCTAGAAACGTTGATGAGAGAGAGGCATCGACCAGCTTCCTCCTGCACACCCCCCACCGGGGATGTGCCCGCCACCAAGGTACCTGCCCTTGACCAGAATCGAACCCGGGACCCTTCAGTCCGCAGGGTGGCGCTCTATCCGCTGAGCCACGCCGGTTTCAACTCAAATATATTTTAATGGATGTCAGCGAGGAAAGGAGAGGGAGAGAGAGAAACAGCAATCACGGACCGGCTGCCTCCTGCTCGCCCCACCCCGGGGGTGGAGCCCGCCCCCCGGGCCTGTGCCCTGACCGGGAATCGAACCCCGAGCTCCTGGGTCCTGGGTGGACGCTCAGCCGCGGAGCCTCCTCCCCCACCTTGCTCACCCAGGTGGGCTGCCCTCTGAAGGGGAAAAGGGAGGCCGGGGCTGGCCGTTCCCGAGGGAGGCAGCCGTACCCCAAGGGGCCGCCCTTCCCCAGGCCTCGCTCCAGACCACGGAGCAGGGAGCAGGGCGGCAGGTGGAAAATTCCCCCTGGCCCTCTGCCCAGCACCCGGTGCAGCCGCCCCAGGCCGGCGGGCGGGCGGGGGCTCAGAGTCCAGGGTGCTCAGACAGCCTGGCAGCCCCAGGAAGCTGGCAGGGCCTGCCCAGGTCCCCCCTCGGCGGCCCCCACAGCCCAGACACGAAACCTGTATTCTGCCCAGACCGGTGTGGCTCAGCGGATAGAGCGTCGGTCTGCGGACTGAAAGGTCCCGGGTTCGATTCCGGTCAAGGGCATGGACCTTGGTGGTGGGCACATCCCCGGTGGGGGTGTGTGTGCAGGAGGCAGCTGGTCGATGTTTCTCTCTCATCGACGTTTCTAGCTCTCTGTCCCTCTCCCTTCCTCTCTGTGAAAAACCAATAAAATATATTTTTTTAAAAAACGTGGCTCTCCAGAGACATGTCCGTGGTGGTGCTGTTGGCATGGGGCTCTGCGGACGGATGAGTTTGCTGACCGTGGGCCTGGGACTCGCCCACAGCTCTCCGGGCCCCCCTGTGGCACCAGGATCCACGCGTGTGTGGAAGCCCTGGACCCAGGGTGCCCGGCCCCTCCCTCCTCTCTCTGCCGGACCCTCCGAAGCTTGCTAAGTCCCCGTGGCAACCGTGTCCCCCGGCCAGGTCCCCAGGGCCCCTCCCAGCCTGGGACTCGGTTTCCAGAAGGTCCTCCCGCCATCATGTGTGGGCTGCCGGTCCGAGGGGGCGGCTCCCGGTCCCTCCCGGTGCGCCGGCCGCGGGCGGGCGGGCGGGCGGAGGCGCCCAGAGCACGGAGGTCAGGGCGATGCTGGGAAAAGCCGCCCAGCGGACTCGTCCCACTGACCCAGAGTCGGCCGCCGCCGATGGCGTCAGTGCTGCCCGCGTGCGGGAGCAGGGTCCGTCCGGCGGGCGGGCCTCTGAGATAACGCTCAGCCTGACTCAGCCACCGCCCCGGGCCGGCCGCCCTCCCATCGGGTGCTCCCTGGCGGCCCCTGCTGGCCGCACCCGCCCGCCTGGCCTGCCCGGCCGTCCCAGAGAGAAGCCAACGCTCAAAGCTCCCCTTCAGCCCAGGTGCCCAGCTCCGGACCCCTCCTCATGGGGAGGGGCACCCGTCTGCACCCCGGGCTGCGTGGACACAGACACACAGACACACACGCACGGACACGCACACACATGCACAGGCCGCCTCCTCCCCCAGCTTGGGTCAGAAATGGGCAAAAGAGCTGAAACCGGTTTGGCTCAGTGGATAGAGCGTCGGTCTGTGGACTGAAAGGTCCTGGGTTCGATGCTGGTCAAGGGCAGGTACCTTGGTTGCAGGCACATCCCCGGTAGAGGGTGTGCAAGAGGCAGCTGGTCGATGTTTCTCTCTCATCGACGTTTCTAGCTCTCTCTCCCTCTCCCTTCCTCTCTGTAAAAAAATCAATAAAATATATTTTTAAAGAAAGAAAAAGAAAAGAGAAATGGGCAAAAGAGAAGGGACCCTGAGGTTGCAATAGATCCACCTGAGGGGTGAGTTCATTAAGTGTTTGGCCAAAGAGAGCAGGCTGGTTTTTTAATTTAAAAAATGTATATTTTATTGATTTTTTTTTTTACAGAGAGGAAGGGAGAGGGATAGAAAGTCAGAAACATCGATGAGAGAGAAACATCCATCCGCTGCCTCCTGCACCCCCCCCACCGGGGATGTGCCCGCAACCAAGGTCCATGCCCTTGACCGGCATCGTACCCGGGACCCTTCAGTCCGCAGGCCGACGCTCTATCCACTGAGCCACACCGGTGAGGGCGGATATTATTTCCCTACTTTATGTTTTTATAAAAGGCGTGTTTCACTGATGTCACACAGGAAGGGAGAGGGAGAGAGAGAGAGAGAAACATCTGTGATGAGATGAGAGAGGATCATGGGTCTGCTGCCTCCTGCTGGGGATGGAGCCTGCCGCCCAGGCCTGTGCCCTGACCGTGACCTCCTGGATTCTAGGTCGATGATCAACCACGGAGCCGTACGGAGCCCCGAGGCCCGGCCTCGCTGGACCCGCCCGCCCGCCCAGCCCTGCAGATGCAACGGCTGTGCCAACCGGTGCATGCACTCGGCCGGGGCTGGACAGCCTGGACACTCCTAGAGCAGCTTTGGAGCAAGCAGCCCAGCGGGCCCTGCAGGCAGGCAGGAGGCCAGGGGGCCGGCCTCGGACCACAACCCCTGCCCCTCCCCCAGGGCCAGCGCCCGGTGACCGGGCCAGTTCCAAGGAACCAGCCTTGGGGCGGGTCCCCGAGGGCAGCTATCTTTAGCTCCGGTGCCTCTGGGAAATTCCCGCCTCCACCCCTGGGCTGTGGCCCTGACGTCACACCCCGTCCGCCCCGTCCGGCCCAGCCTGTCCGGCAGCCGGGAGAGGACGGGGTGGACGGAGGTGGGACCTGACCGGAGACGGACGGACCCCGTGGGGTCTGAGGTCCAGGGCGTCTGCTCGGGGCCCTCTGCCTGCCTCCTTTTTAAAAAATTATTGTTATTGTTTATTATTATTTAATTTTTAATTTTTTTACATTTTTTAAATATATTTTATTGATATTACACAGAGAGGAATTGAGAGGGACAGAGAGTCAGAAACGTCGATGAGAAAGAAATATTGACCAGGTGCCTCTTGCACACCCCCCACTGGGAATGTGCCTGCAACCAAGGTACATGCCCTTGACCGGAATCGAACCCGGGACCTTTCAGTCCGCAGGCCGACGCTCTATCCACTGAGCCAAACCGGTCCCGGCTTTTTTACATTTTTTATTAAATTATTACCTGTGTACATATATTATGTTTTATAATTTTTTAAATATATTTTTTTTACTTTATTTTATTATTATTATTATTTAGATGTAATGGTATATGACATATGTATTAAGGTCCGCTGTTTTGACTTGTTGTTCGATTTTTCACTTGCAATTCTTCTTTTAATACTTTTAAAAAATATGTATATTTTATTGATTTTTTTTTTTTTTTTTTACAGAGAGGAAGGGAGAGGGAGAGAGAGCTAGAAACATCGATGAGAGAGAAACGTCCATCAGCTGCCTCCTGCACACCCTCCACTGGGGATGTGCCTGCAGCCAAGGTCCACGCCCTGGACCGGAATCGAACCCGGGACCCTTCCGTCCAGTCTGGCGCTCTCTCCACTGAGCCGCACCGGTTTCGGCTCTGCCCACCTCCCTCCTGAGCACAGGGACCCTCCAAGCATTGCCTCCCCCATCCCGTCCGTGCACCTCCCCCCCCCCCCGTGAGGAGGGAGGAGGGGCCCCACCAGGACGCACACCCCGGGGGTCTGCACTGCCTCGGGTGTCCAGCCGCTCCGAACAGCCACCACCCCACCCGGCCTCTGGGACTGTCTTGCTCGCCCTCCTGAGCTCTGGGGTCAGGCAGGCCGTGTGACCCAGGGACCCGCCCACAGCCACACAGCTGGGAGGGGAGGAGATGTGTGTGAATTCTTTAAAATAATAATAATAATAATAATAATAATAATAATAATAATATAGATATACAGATATATTTTTTATTGATTTCAGAGAAGAAGGGGTAGAAACATCATCCGGGATGAGAGGGAATCATGGACCGGCTGCCTCCTGCACCCGGGCCTGTGCCCCGACCGGGAATCGAACCCTGACCTCCTGGTTCCCAGGTCCACGCTGAGCTGGATGCTGTGCGGTGCCCAGGGAGGACTCACCAGCCCGAGGGGGGGCGGTGCCCAGGGAGGACTCACCAGCCGAGGGCGGGTGGGGACAGCCGTGCCCCTCATGGCCAGGGACCCTGAGAGGAGGCGGTGGCCCCCTCGCCTGGTGCCCGGGAAGGGTTAACCCTCTGCCCGCCCTCCTTTCCCGCCTCCCCCTCCCAGCATTCCTCTGTGCTGAGCTAGCCGCCTGCGTCCGGGCACCGGGCACCAGAATGAGTAATCCGCTGTCCCAGGGGCTGCCAGGCGGGGCACCAGCACCAGAGGGCGGGGCGGGGGTGTGGGGGGGCTGGAGGGCAGGACCCTGGCACGCCCCCACCTCCCTCCCGGGAACCCGGGGCTGGCTCCCCGCCCCTCCCCCAGCCCCGGCTCCGGCTTCAGGGCCAGGTCCGGCCCAGAGGGGGCGCCCTCGGTGGGAGTGAGCTCCCCGTCCGCCGAGGGGTGCAAACATCAGAGGGACACCGGCTCCTGGGCCTCCATCCATGCCGGGCGCCTGACGTGTCTGGCAAACGTTTTTCCTACAAACACACCAGCCCCCGACCCCGGCCCAGCCCGGCCTCTGTCCCACCCCGGCCCAGCCCGGCCCGGCCCACCTACATACCCTTTCCCCCGAGGGAGGAGGACGGGGAATCCCGGGATCCCACAGACATTCCCGCGGCCAGGAGTCCTGCCTCCCGGAGCCGGCCTCGGACCAGGGACCGGCCTGCCCCCCGCCTGCCCCCGGCCTGCAGGGAGGGGTGGTCCTCGCAGCAGCCGCTGGGACAGGAGCAGAGCCGGGGGGGGGCATGTGGGGCGCCCTCGGGGGGGTGAGACATGGGGGGCACAGAGGCCTGGGGGTCGGCCAGGGGGAGGTGATGATGGGGAACAAGGCCCTGGTTACTGGACATCTGCCTCCCCCTAGTGGCCACTGCCGGTCCAGCCGTCCCCACAGACCCAAGGGGTCAGAGTTCACCCAGCACCCGCCCCCCCCTTCCCCCCCCCTCCCCCGGGCAACGAGGGGTGACTGGGGCTCAGTGATGAGAGCAAAGGAGGAGCAGAGGGGCTCGGCCTGGGCCCAGGTCCACCCCTCGTGGCACATGCCCGGCTGCAGCTCTATTCCTGTCTGGACCGGATTCCACTTTAAAAAATTTATTTTTTATTCATTTATTTATTTATTTATTTTATTTCAGAGAGGAAGGGAGATGGAGAGAGAGAAACATCGATGAGAGAGAAACATCTGTCAGCTGCCTCCTGCACGCCCCCCACCGGGGACGTGCCCGCAACCAAGGCCCATGCCCTTGGCCGGCATCGAACCCGGGACCCTTCCGTCCGCAGGCCGACGCTCCGTCCACTGAGCCAAATTGGTTTCGGCTGTTTCCACTTTAAAAAAAATTTTTTTAAATTGATTTTAGAGAGGAAGGGAGAAGGAAGAGAGAGATGGAAACCTCTCTCATCATTTTTTAAAAACTGACTTCAGAGAGGAAGGGAAACAGAGAAATAGAAACATCTGCGACGAGAATCATGCATCGGCTGCCTCTTGTGCGCCCCCTGCTGCGGGGGGGGGGAATCGAGCCTGCAACCTGGGCGTGTGCCCTGGACCGGAATCGAGCCTGGGACTCTTCTTCAGTCCGCAGGCCGCTGCTCTACCCACTGAGCCACACTGGCCGGCCGGGCGAGGTGTTTGACGGCCGCTGCTTCCCAGGGCGTCGGTGCGGCCGGGGGCCGACAGGCGTGCCCCTGGATCACGGCGGCGAGGGAAGGGGCTCCGGACGTGGGCCAGGCCCCCGCCTTGCTCTGCAGCCTCGGGGTCTGTGACCCGAACCCTGGCCCTGCTGTCCCTCCCCCCCAGCCCCCCGGGCTGCTGTGAGGGGAGCCGGGACGCCAGCTGAGCGCCCAGGGGCGGACTGTGTGCTGGGGAATGAGGGCGGCAGGCACGGGGGCTGCCTCAGCCCGGTCTGCGGACGGACGGGGTCCCAGCCCCGGTCCCGCCCCCGCTCCCCGTGGGACCCAGGTCCCTTCTGGCTCCGTGGCCGGAGCGGGCGGCCCCCGGGGGCTGCGGGGCGGCCACGCCGAGGAGGCGTGTCCTGCGGGGCAGAGAAGGGAGCTCTGTGTCCAGCAGAGGGCCCAGCCCAGCCCGCGGCCGGCCAGAGGGGCGGGGAGGGCGGGGGAGCGGCCGGAGCCACTGGGGAGAGAGGGCGGCGATGCCAGAAGCCTCCCGGGGGCGGACCGAGCGGCCAGCCGCCTCTCTCCCGTCCTCGGGCACCGGGGCCCCCGCCCGCACCGGCTCTCCCCGGCACAGCTGCCTCTCGCCGTCGGCCATGCGGTGGCTGTGGCCGCTGGCCGTCTCCCTCGCGGTGGCCTCGGCGGCCCCGGGGCCGAGCGGCGGCCCCGGGGACCCCCGTCTGCCCCCCGGGGGGCTCCCGGCCGGGGCCCCGGCCCCCAGGAGCCGGCCCCGGAGGGGCACGGAGGACGAGGAGGCCCGGGGGGTGCAGACGTACGTGCCGGAGGCCTGGGCCGAGGTCCCCCGGCCGCTCCGCCCGCCCGCCGGCCCCCAGCCCACCGCGCCCCGGGCGGCCCCCGGCCCCCGCCCCGGGGCCACGGGGGGCCCTCCCGCGGGGCGCCCTCCGACCGGGGCGCCCGGGCAGCGGCTGCAGATGCAGAACCCGCTGTACCCGGTGACGGAGCGGTCGTACGGGGCCTACGCCGTGCTGCTGCTGGCCCTGGCGCTGTTCGCGGTGGGCGTGGTGGCCAGCCTGGCGGTGCTGTGCGTGGTGGGCCACAGCTACCAGCTGCAGAGCGCCTGGTACGCCATCCTGGCCAGCCTGGCCCTCTGGGACTTCCTGGTGCTGGTGCTCTGCCTGCCCGTGGTGGTCTTCCAGGCGCTGGCCCAGCGGCGGCTGCTGGGGGACGCGTCCTGCCGGGCGGTGCCCTTCCTGGAGGTGAGTGTGTGCGTGGGGGGGGGGCCCGCCGGGCGCGGGAGGGGTGGGGCCCGACCTCACGACCTCACGACCCCGTGACCCGGGGCCTGAGCACAGTCCTTTGTTTTTTATTTTATTTTTAAAAAATATATATTTTATTGATTTTTTTACAGAGAGGAAGAGAGAGGGAGGGATAGGGAGCTAGAAGCATCGACGAGAGAGAGTCATCGATCAGCTGCCCCCTGCACACCCCCCCCCACTGGGGACGTGCCCGCAACCAAGGTCCATGCCCTTGACCGGAATCGAACCCGGGACCCTTCCGTCCGCAGGCCGACGCTCTATCCACTGAGCGACACCGGTTTCGGCACCCATTGCCGTTCAGAGACAGTGGAAGGGATGGGGAGAGAGAGAGAGAAACGTGGATGGGAGAGGGACACATGGATTGGTGTGTTGCCTCCCCCCAGGAGCCCTGACCAGGGCCCCTCTGAACCGGTGACCCAGGGACGCGGGGTCCTTCCTGGGAATCAAACCCATGACCTTTAGGTGCAGGCTCCCCCCCCCCCCCAGGCTCTAACCAGGGACCAACACCAGCCAGGCCTGAAAGAATTCTCGGAGGACTAAGTGGTGCTTAAGATAAAGGGCTCAGAGTGGGAGGAATTCGATAGGGAAGTGGCCTGGGGAGGGGCGCTGATATGCGGAGACCCACCCTGACCCACCCTTTGGCCCCCGGCCTTCTCCAAGCCACCTCTTCCCCTCCAGCCCTCCTCGTGGGAAGGGTGATAGGTGAAGTCCACAACCAAGTTCAAGGGTGGGGGGTGGTGGTGGGGATTGTCTCAGGAATGACTCTATTTTATTTTATTTTTATTTTTTTAAACACATTTTTAAATATATTTTATTGATTTTTAAAAATAATATATTTTATTTATTTTTTACAGAGAGGATGGGAGAAAGGGACAGAGAGCTAGAAAGATCGGCCGGAGAGAAACATGGACCAGCTGCCTCCTGCACGCCCCCCACTGGGGATGTGCCCGCAACCAAGGTCCATGCCCTTGACCGGAATCGAACCCGGGACCTTTCCCTCCGCAGGCCGACTGCTCAATCCACCGAGCCACACCTGTGATGGCTAATATATCTTTATTGATTTCAGAGAGGAAGGGAGAGATAAGAGAGAATCACTGATTGGCTGCCTCCTGCACATCAACTAATGGGGATCGAGCCCAAAACCTTGGCATGTGCCCTTGGCCGGAATCGAACCCGGGACCCTTGCGTCTGCAGGCCGACGCTCTATCCACTGAGCCACACCGGTGAGGGGTGGGTGGGGGGAGGGAGGGGAGAGCCGGTGGCCTGCCCAGCCCTCGGCCGCCCTGCGGGGGGTCGGCCGGCGGCCACACTAAGTGGGGGGCTGTGTCCCCGAGCGGGAGGGACGCGGGTGCGGTCCTGTGTGGTCTCGCCCTCTGTTGGTGGGGGCCCCGGCGGCTTAACCTGGCTCCCAGGCGGCTTTCCCGCCGGCTCAGGGGAGGGTGGCCGGCCCGGCTGCTCCGGACGGGGCCAGGGTGAGCGTGTGCCTGTGTGTGTGTGTGTGTGTGTGTGTGTGTGTGTGTGAGCGTGTGCGAGGCGTGTCCCCCGAGACCATCCATGCGTTTGCACCTGACGGGGGCGGAGCCCAGACCACGGAACCGGTGTGGCTCAGTGGGTAGAGCGTGGGCCTGCGGACCGAGGGGTCCCGGGTTCGATTCCGGTCAAGGGCATGGACCTGGGCTGCGGGCTCCTCCTGGTCGGGGCGCGTGCAGGAGGCAGCCCATCGATGTGTTTCTCTCTGTCTCTCTTCCACTCTCTCTAAAACACCAATGGAGAAATAGCCTCGGGCCCTCACCGGTGTGGCTCAGTGGATAGAGCGTCAGCCTGCGGACGGAAGGGTCCCGGGTTCGATTCCAGCCGAGGGCACAGGCCTGGCTTGCAGGCTCGATCCCCAGAAGGTGGTGTGCAGGATGCAGCTGATCAATGATTCTCACCATTGATGTTTCTCCCTCTCTCTCTCTCTCTCTCGCTCTCCCTTCCTCTCTAAAATCAATAAAATATAGCCGAGGCCGGTTTGGCTCAATGGATAGAGCGTCGGCTTGGGGACTGAAGGGTCCTGGGTTCGATTCCGGTCAAGGGCATGGACCTTGGTTGCAGGCACGTCCCCAGTGGGGGGGGGGGGTGCAGGGGGCAGCTGATCGATGACTCTCTCTCGTCGATGCTTCTAGCTCTCTATCCCTCTCTCTTCCTCTCTGTACAAAATCAATAAAATATTTTTAAAAAAATAAAAATAAAATCAATAAAATATAAATTAAAAAAAAAAAATATATATATATATATATATATCCTGGGGGGGGGGGATGAACAAAAAACACACACCCATAATGCTCCTCCGTGCACATTGTGGGCGGGTCTCGCTGCCCCGCGTCCTCCTGGCCTGACCGTGGCTCCCGCCCCCGTCCGTCTCCCCCGCCAGGTCTCCTCCTTGGGCGTCACGACCTTCAGCCTCTGCGCCCTCGGCATCGACCGCTTCCACGTGGCCACCAGCACGCGGCCCGCGGCCCGCCCCTCCGCGGAGCACTGCCGCTCCATCCTGGCCAAGCTGGCCGTCATCTGGGTGGGCTCCATGACGCTGGCGGTGCCCGAGCTGCTGCTGTGGCAGCTGGTGCCGGCGGCCGGCCCCGCCGACGCCTGCGCCATGCGCCCCTCGGCCGGCCTGCCCGAGTCCCTCTACTCGCTCGTCCTCACCTACCAGCACGCCCGCACCTGGTGGTCCTTCGGCTGCTACTTCTGCCTGCCCGTCCTGTTCACCGTCACCTGCCAGCTGGTCACCTGGCGTGTGCGGGGCGCCCCTCCCGGCGGGCGCAGGCGCGGGGAGGGCGGGGGCCGGCCCAACGCCACGCTGGTGGGGCTGACGGCCGTCTTCGCGCTGTGCACGCTGCCCCAGCACGCGTGCGGCCTGGTGGGCGCCTACCTGGCCGCCGAGCTGAGCCGCCCGACGCTGGGGCTGCTGGGCCTGGTGGCGCAGTTCTCCGCCTTCTTCCAGGCGGCGCTCACGCCCGTGGTGCTGCTGTGCGTGTCGCGGCCGCTGGGCCTGGCCTTCCGGGGCTGCTGCTGCTGCTGCTGCGAGGCCTGCGGGGGGCCCCCGGCCGGCCCCGGCCCCGCCGACGCCAAGCTCAAGACCGAGATGGCGCCCTCCGCCTACTTCCACAAGCCCCGGGGGTCGCCCGGGCTGCTGCCGCTGGGCACGCCCTGCTGAGGCCGGCCCCGGGGGAAGCCTGCCCCGGTGCCCGTCCCCACGGCGCTGGCTGGGACCGCCCGGACGGGGGCCGGGGGGCCTGGCGTGGAAGGTTCCGGTCGTGCCCGGGCCCCTCCCCACGCAGGGCCTTCCTGTCCCGGAGGCCGGGGCTGGCTGGGAAGCGTGTAGAGCCTTAGACACCGCCCCAGGCGCCCCGTCCCGCCCGCCGGGAGCCCCAGTTCCGCCGGTGCCAGCCCCCCGAGCCCCCCATCCGGAATCGGGGGCTCTTGGGGGACCAGCCCGAGGGACGTGGCTCTTCTCTGGACCGGATTCGCCCCAGCCTGGACCCTCCCTCCTCCCGGCACCGGGTCTTCTTCCGGA
Source organism: Pipistrellus kuhlii (assembly GCF_014108245.1). Lineage (NCBI taxonomy): Eukaryota > Metazoa > Chordata > Mammalia > Chiroptera > Vespertilionidae > Pipistrellus > Pipistrellus kuhlii. Next base: position 62,180 of record NW_023425579.1, read on the forward strand.
AGCTTCTCTTCCCTTCCTCTTCCTCCTCCTCCTCCTCCGTGCCCACCCCCTCGGTAGGGGCTCCCCGTAGAAGGCCTTTCTTAAAACACAATAAAGAAGGTAGAACTAGCCCTGTGCCCCCTGCACTTCTTCCGCCTTTCCTGGGGGTGATCGGGGCGCCCCGACTGCCCCCCACCCCCCCGGGGCGGGCAGTGCCCAGGGGGGACTCCTGGCCACCTGTGGCTGACGGGGCTTTATTTTACTTATTTATTTTAAATGTGTTTTTAAAAGTATATAATTTTATTGATTTTTTTTTTTTTTTTTACAGAGAGGAAGGGAGAGGGAGAGAGGGAGAAACATGGATGAGAGAGAAACATCGATCAGCTGCCTCCTGCACGCCCCCCACTGGGGAGGAGGCCCCCAAACAGGATGGCCGGGAATCGAACCCTGACCTCCTGGTTCACAGGTCGGCGCTCACCACTGAGCCACGCTGGCCAGGCTGAGGGCTTCAGAGGGGCAGGAGGATGGAGGGTGCTCAGCCAGGGACCCTACGGAGTCAGTCCGAGGGCTGCCAGCCAGCAGAACCCCCTGAACCCCACCCCGCTCCCCTCTCCACAAAGCCCCATTCGAGGGGCGCCAGCAGCTGCCCCCCCGAACCCCCACCCCGGGAGCCCGGGCTTCCAGCCGCAGCCTCTGAGGCTCCTCTTGTTACTCAGGACGAGGGCCTGCAGCTGCCTTCCCTGGCCTGCCCCTCCCCCCTCCTCCCCCCCTGCCCCCCCCCCCCCCGCCGCCCCCCCAGCTCTCCCTGCTGGTCCGGCCCTGGGGATCCCCCCCACCCCCTCGCCCCGTCCTCCACCCCCTGCCCCCCCCCCACCCCCCCCCAGCTCTCCCTGCTGGTCCGGCCCTGGGCATCCCCCCCCCCCCCCCCCCCCGTCCCCCACCCCCTCCCCCCAGTCCCCCCAGCTCTCCCTGCTGGAACGGCCCTGGGGATCCCCCCCACCCCCTCCCCCCGAGCTCCACCCCCTGCCCCCCCCCCCAGCTCTCCCTGCTGGTCCGGCCCTGGGCATCCCCCCAACCCCCTCCCCCCCTCCTCCCCCCCTGCCCCCTCCCCCGCCGCCCCCCCAGCTCTCCCTGCTGGTCCGGCCCTGGGCATCCCCCCCACCCCCTCCCCCCGAGCTCCACCCCTGCCCCCCCACCCCCCCCAGCTCTCCCTGCTGGTCCGGCCCTGGGGATCCCCCCCACCCCCTCCCCCCGTCCCCCACCCCCTCCCCCCAGTCCCCCCAGCTCTCCCTGCTGGAAACGGCCCTGGGGATCCCCCCCACCCCCTCCCCCCGAGCTCCACCCCCTGCCCCCCCCCCCAGCTCTCCCTGCTGGTCCGGCCCTGGGCATCCCCCCAACCCCCTCCCCCCCTCCTCCACCCCCTGCCCCCTCCCCCACGGCCCCCCCAGCTCTCCCTGCTGGTCCGGCCCTGGGCACCCCCCCTGGGCGTCCGGGCCGTGTGGGCCCAGAACGTTGGCCCGGGGCCCTCACCGGGGACCGTCTGCCCTGCCAGGCCCACGCCGGCCCCGGCCCCGGGGTCAGAACCACAGACCCGCCGGCAGGTCCGCCCGCCGGGCCCCCCAGAGCGTCGGCCTGGGGGCTCCGAGGGCCCCGGGGCCGCCTTCTCCTGGGCCCGCCCTGTCCCCACACCTCCCCTCCCCTCCCCCTCCCCCTCCCCGGCCGGAATCTGAGTGGCCTTGTTCTCCCTCCATCCTGGCAGCCGCCCGGCCCTGGCCCTGCCGCCCGGGAGGAAGGCCGTTGCTAGGTGACCCACCCATCCCTCCAGGACCTGTTGCCGCGGCGATGGCGGCCCGGCTTTGTCTGTGGAGAAGGAAGATTTGGGGGGGGGGGGGGCGGATGGCAGGCCTGCACTTCCTCCACACCCCTCCCCGGTCCCGAGGGAGGAGGGTTCGGGGTGAACCGAGGTGAAGGGGATCTGGGCAGAGCTGAGGATGGAGGGGGGGGGGGCCCTCCGCATCCTGTTTGGGGGCCTCTCTCCCTGGGGCCTGGCCAGCTCCGGGCTGAGTGGGGGGGCGGAGGGGGGTCCCCCAGGCTGTGCCCAGCCTCTGCCCCGCCTGCCAGCGCGAGGCCTGCGTGGCAGCCAGCGGCCGGCGGGGCCTTGGGAACGGGCGGCGTCCTGTGTCCCCGTCCCCCGGCCGGCGGGGACAATGGGCCTTTGTGGCTCCGGGGCCCCCGGCTGGGCTGCGGGGTGGGCGGCGTGAGCTGGACGCTGGCCTCGCTCCCCGGGGCCGGGGGGAGGGCACCCCCAGACCGGGTGGAGGCCAGGAGGGCACCCCCAGACCGGGGCCGGGGGGAGGGCACCCCCAGACCGGGGCCGGGGGGAGGGCACCCCCAGACCGGGGCCGGGGGGAGGGCACCCCCAGACCGGGGCCGGGGGGAGGGCACCCCAGACCGGGTGGAGGCCAGGAGGGCACCCCCAGACCGGGGCCGGGGGGAGGGCACCCCCAGACCGGGGCAGGGGGGAGGGCACCCCAGACCGGGGCCGGGCACCCCCAGACCGGGTGGAGGCCAGGAGGGCATCCCCAGACCGGGGCCGGGGGGAGGGCACCCCCAGACCGGGGCCGGGAGGAGAGCACCCCCAGACCGGGCCGGGGGGAGGGCACCCCCAGACCGGGGCCGGGGGGAGAGCACCCCCAGACCGGGCCGGGGGGAGGGCACCCCCAGACCGGGGCCGGGGGGAGGGCGTGGACCCGTGGATCCCCCAGAGCAGGTGGGCGGGTGGACAGGCGGGTGGGGGGCGGGCACTTGGGGGGCATCGCCCCACTTCGGTCAGCGGGACCCGTCGCTGGAGGTCTCGGCTCAGCTTTGCCATCGGAGTCCGGGGGACACCTCCCTCCCCAAACAGGTGGGAGGAGAACAAGGGGAGCACGGGGCAGGGGCAGGGGGTCGGGGGGTAACCCCGGGCCTGGGCCCCGGACAGGGGGCCAGCGACACGGATGCAGGTCTGTCCCCCCTCCAGTTCCCCCGGGGGCCGTCGGGCACTGCGAGGGCAGGCCCAGCTGCGTGTCCAGCTCCAACCCCCCAAGGCCCCCCAAAGCCCGCCCACCCCCCCGAGGATACAGCCCCAAACAGCCCGCCCGGCTCCGGCCAGGCCAGCACCTGTCGCTGGAGAGGGGACCCCAGCTCCCCCCCCCCCCCCGGGCCCGGGCCCGGGTGCTGTGAGGACGGCCAGGAAGCTGTTTGCCACACGCTGCCCGGCTGTGCCCGAGCTCCCGGCCGGGGGCGCGTCCTCGCCGTCTGCAAACTCATCCGTCCGCAGAGCCAAACAGCCCAGCACCACCACGGCCGCGCTCTGGAGAGCCACATCGTGGAAACGTGAACGTCCCCTGACGCCGCCTCTTCCACACACACAGACGCCCCGGGCCCTGGTGTTCGTGGGAGAGCCGCCCTCCAGGGGCCCGAGAGCCGCCGTTTGCCGGCCACGGGCCCAGGCCACCACGTCTGGGCGGCTCCGGGGACCGGGGGGGCGGCCGGGGCCTGAGCTCACGGGCAGCACCTGGGGGGCAGCTGGGCCGCTCAGGGTCAGGCCTCGGCCCCAGGAGCCCGGCCTGCCTGTGGGGCAGGTGAGGAGGGAGGAGGAGGAGGAGGCTGGGGGAGGCGGGGCCACTGAGAAACTGGGTCAAGATGGCTCAGGATCCCGGTGAGCTGGGCGACCAGGAGGGGCCCGCGGGGAGGAGGGGGGACAGAGGCTGGAGGGGGCGAGGGAGGAGGCCGCCCAGCTCTGCCCTGGGGACGCTCAGAGGCTGCAGCTGGGCCGCGGGGAGAGGGGGGGGGGGGACCCACTCAGGCTGCAGGGGAGGCCCCAGCCGGGCTGTGAGGACCCCCCCATGATGCCCAGGCCCCCGGGGGCCCCTCAGACAGACCCCCAGGTCCAGGCGGCGGGCGAGGGCGGGGCGAGGGAAAAACAGCGGACACCTCACCCCCCAGCACAAAATGGCTAATTTATTCATGTTTCTTGTTAGGAGGCAAAAAAAAAAAAAAAAAAAAAAAGTACAGTTACAAGGACTGCGTCCCAAACGGAGGTTAAAATAGGAGCTGGAACATATATATATATAAAAAAAAGGGCCCTCACTTTACAATTCATTAAATTAAATAAACACACACACACACAGAACCCGGAGCCGCCCCCATGCTGAGCGCCCTCCTGGTACCGCTGTAAAAAAATAAAAACAAACAAACAAGAAACGGAGGACAGAACGCGGGGTGCCCGAGGGAGGGGGCGGCCTGGGAGGGCACAGGACACGGGTGCTGGGCCCCCGCCCGGGGCCTGGTGGTCTGGGGCAGCTGGCTGTGCCGGGGCGCCCCCTGGAGGCAGGGGGGCACCAGGGGGCCTCGGGGGGGGCTCCATGGCTGTGGGACATGCGGGCGCGGGCACCGGGCATGGGGCGGCCGCCAGTGTCCAGGCTGGAACCTGCCCCCCGTGCCCGCGACCCCCCCCCCCCGCCAGGCTGCCCGCCCCTCCCCGCCCCTGCCTGCCCCTCCCCCCCAGCATCAGATGGTTGATTTTAGTCTTTGCTTAAATTAAAAAATTAAAATATATATACATATATATACTGTACACACAGGACGATAACCGAAGTGTTGAAGGAGGCAGGGACAGGGTCGGGGGACGGGGTCGGGGTTGGGGGGCTGGGGCCGGGGCTGCTGAGAGGGGGAAGCAGGTGGGGGAGGGCCGGGGGGAGGGGGCGGATGGGTAAGGGGGAGGTTAGGGGACCAGGGGGAGCGATTTATTTTACAATAAAAACAGGAGTTCAAACCTCAGCAGAACAGGACTCTGGGGTCCCCGAGGGCCCCTCCCCACACTGGCGATGCGGGGGGGGGGAGGGCTTTGGGGGGGCGCGGGGAGCTCGGCTTCAGGTCTGGGTGGTGGGTCCCTGGTCCGAGGGTGGGGGGGCCGCCGTCTCAGCTCCTTCGTGACTTCGAGTGCTGGATAAGCCACTGTAGGGTGATGTCTGGGGGGTTGGGGGAGGAGGAGAGGAGAGGGGGTGACGGGGCGTCCCCCTGGGGCAGTGACCGGGCCCAGGGCCCCCCAGACTGCAGACAGGGTCCACCCTCAGGGCATCAAAGCCCAGAGCCATCAGCTCCGAACAGCCCCCGCCCGGACAGGGGGGCGGGGGCTCAGAGCCGAGCAGGAGGGGGGCTGGGGTGTGACAGGGGGAGACCAGGCTCCGGATGGCGGACAGGGCGGGTGAGGTGCCCAGAAGCCAGGGGCCTGCAGGAGGCAGCTCACTGATGATGTCACTCTCTCATAGATGTTTCTCTCTCTCCCTCTCGCTATTTAAAAAAAAACCACGATAAACCAAAACCGGTTTGGCTCAGTGGATAGAGCGTCGGCCTGCGGACGGAAGGGTCCCGGGTTCGATTCCGGTCAAGGGCATGGACCTTGGTGGCGGGCACATCCCCAGTGGGGGGCGTGCAGGAGGCAGCTGATGGATGTTTCTCTCTCTTTGATGTTTCTAACTCTCTATCCCTCTCTCTTCCTCTGTAAAAATCAATAAAAAATATATTAAAAAAGAAGAAAAAGAAAGAAAGAAGGATGCTGAAGCCAGTGTGGCTCAGTGGATAGAGCGTCGGCCTGCGGACGGAAGGGTCCCGGGTTCGATTGAAGTCAAGGGCCTGTACCTTGGTGGAGGGCACATCCCCAGTGGGGGGCGTGCAGGAGGCAGCTGATGGATGCTTCTCTCTCATCGATGTTTCTAACTCTCTCTCCCTCTCCCTTCCTCTCGGCAAAAAAAAAAATAAAAAATAAAAATCAATAAAATATATTTTTTTAAAAAGGAAAAAAAGAATGTGGCCTCCGACCGCCTGACCCCCACCCCTAGGAGAGCCATCGCGCTCTGGGCTTCCGGGAAAGGGTGGGAGTGAGGGTTTGGGGGGGGTCCCTCCCGTCCTCCCTGCCCCCCTCCGGTCCCCCCCAAAACCCACTCACCGATATTGTCCTTTTCTTTGCAGGAAATGGAGTAACAGCAGATCTCTCGGTCCTGGATGGCAGACAGATTCCTGGGGTGGGGGGGGGAGAAGGGGGAGGAGAACCAGAGATGAATGGGCCTTAGGCAGGGGTGGGTTTGGGGGGGCAGCTGGGTTGGGGTTCTGCTCTGGGCCTGGGCGGCTCCCAGGCGGTGGGCTCTGCTGCCCCCGTGTGGCCATCCCTGAGAACAGCAGCTCGCCCGCTGGCTCTCAGGTGCCCGGGGTTTGGGGAGAGAGGTCCCCGGACTCACATTTTCTCAATCAGCTCCTTCTCATCCAGCGCTCCCGGGAGGTCCCGCTTGTTCCCCAGGACTAAGACCTACAGGGGAGGGAGGACAGGCCCGGGTCCAGGCTGCTGCCCTCGGCCTGCTCCCCCCACCCCCCCGCCTCCCCCATGTCCAGCCGCCCTGGGGCCCGCGGGGCCGCTGACCGGGATCCCCTGCAGCTGGGGCTTGTCCAGCAGGTTGTGCAGCTCGTTCTTGGAGGCCTCGATCTTTTCCTGGTCCGCGGCGTCCACCATGTACCTGGGGGACGGGCGGCCGGCCGTGACTTCCCAGAGAGGGCGGGGCGGGGCGGGGGCGGGTGGGGGCCCAGGAATGTCTCCTGGGCTGATGGGCATGAGGCCTGCAGGCACTCCAGGCCTCTGAGCCTGGGCCTCGGGGGTCAGCCCTGAGCCTGGGCCCCCAAGCCTGGGCCCCGGGGGTCAGCTCTGAGCCTGGGCCCCGGGGGTCATCCCTGAGCCTGGGTCCCCAGGGGTCAGCTCTGAGCCTGGGCCCCGGGGGTCAGCCCTGAGCCTGGGCCTCGGGGGTCAGCCCTGAGCCTGGGCTCTGGGGGTCAGCCCTGAGCCTGGGCCCCAGGGGTCAGCCCTGAGCCTGGGCCCCTGAGCCTGGGCCCCGGGGGTCAGCCCTGAGCCTGGGTCCTGGGGGTCAGCCCTGAGCCTGGGCCCCTGAGCCTGGGCCCCGGGGTCAGCCCTGAGCCTGGGCCCCGGGGGTCAGCCCTGAGCCTGGGCCCCTGAGCCTGGGCCCCGGGGGTCAGCCCTGAGCCTGGGCCCCTGAGCCTGGGCCCCGGGGTCAGCCCCTGAGCCTGGGCCTCGGGGGTCAGCCCTGAGCCTGGGCCCTGGGGGTCAGCCCTGAGCCTGGGTCCTGGGGGTCAGCCCTGAGCCTGGGCCCCTAGGCCGGGGCCCCGGGGTCAGCCCTGGGCCTGGGCCCCGGGGGTCAGCCCTGAGCCTGGGCCCCGGGGGTCAGCCCTGAGCCTGGGCCCCGGGGTCAGCCCTGAGCCTGGGCCCCGGGGGTCAGCCCTGAGCCTGGGCCCCTGAGCCTGGGCCCCGGGGTCAGCCCTGAGCCTGGGCCCCGGGGGTCAGCCCTGAGCCTGGGCCCCGGGGGTCAGCCCTGAGCCTGGGCCCCTGAGCCTGGGCCCCGGGGTCAGCCCTGAGCCTGGGCCCCGGGGTCAGCCCTGAGCCTGGGCCCCGGGGGTCAGCCCTGAGCCTGGGCCCCGGGGTCAGCCCTGAGCCTGGGCCCCTGAGCCTGGGCCCCGGGGTCAGCCCTGAGCCTGGGTCCTGGGGGTCAGCCCTGAGCCTGGGCCCCTGAGCCTGGGCCCCGGGGTCAGCCCTGAGCCTGGGCCCCGGGGTCAGCCCTGAGCCTGGGCCCCGGGGGTGCAGTGGGGACGGGAGCCGGGGTTGTGGCCGCGCGGGCACTCACACGATGGCGCTCACTCCGCGGCAGTAGCGCTCCCACATGCTCCGGAAGCGGGGCTGCCCCCCGATGTCCCAGAGCTGGGCGAGAAGAGGGGCGGCCTCAGCAGCCAGCGGGCAGCCAGACCCTCCGGCCCCCCTTCCTCCCCTCCCCCTGCCGGGGCTCCCCCTGCCCCGGGCTAACCCCCCAGCCCACCCCCTCACGCCCCCCCTGCCCGCCACCCCCCGCCCACCCCCTCACGCCCCCCCTGCCCGCCACCCCCCGCCCAGGGCTCCCCCTGCCCCAGGCTAACCCCCCAGCCCACCCTCCCACGTCCCCCCTACCCGGCCCCCCCTGCCCCGGGCTAACCCCCCAGCCCACCCTCCCACGTCCCCCCTGCCCGCCACCCCCCGCCCAGGGCTCCCCCCTGCCCCGGGCTAACCCCCCAGCCCACCTCCTCACGCCCCCCCTACCCGGCCCCCCCTGCCCCGGGCTAACCCCCCAGCCCACCCCCTCACGCCCCCCCTACCAGGCCCCCCCTGCCCCGGGCTAACCCCCCAGCCCACCCTCCCACGTCCCCCCTGCCCGCCACCCCGCCCAGGGCCCCCCCTGCCCCGGGCTAACCCCCCAGCCCACCCCCTCACGCCCCCCCTACCCGGCCCCCCCCTGCCCGGGCTAACCCCCCTCTCCCGCCCGTGTCCCCACCCAGGCCCCCTCCTGCCCTGGGGCTCCCCCTGCCCCAGGGCCCCCCCTGCCCGGCCCCCCCTGCCCGGGCTAACCCCCCCGCCCGTGTCCCCCGCCCAGGCCCCCCCTGCCCCGGGGCTCCCCCCCGCCCGGGTCCCCCGCCCCCGGCCCACCTTGATGGTCACGTTGCCCTTGGTGATCTTGCGCATGTTGAAGCCCACGGTGGGGATCATGTCCTCGTTGAACTGTCCTGACTGGGGGAGAGGTCGGGTTGGAAAAGGGGGAGCAGTGGCCGGACCCCCAGGGGTCTCCCCGGCTGCGGGAGGGACGGCGAGAGGTGAGAGGCCTCCCAGCGTCCCCTGCAGGTGGCAGAGGTCACGGTTCGAGTCCCCGTCAGGGCACAGGCGCCAGGGGGTGGCCGGCTCCATCCCCAGGGTGGGGCGTGCAGGAAGCAACCGGTCCATGATTCTCTCATCATGGATCTCTCTCTCTCTCTCTCTCTCTCTCTCTCTCTCTCTCTCTCTCTCTCTCTCTCTCTCTGAAATTAATAAAGAAATATATATTTAATGGTAAGGAGCCCTAACCGGTGTGGCTCAGTGGACAGAGTGTCGGTCTGCAGACTGAAGGGTCCCGGGTTTGATTCCGGTCCAGGGCATGGACCTTGGTTGCAGGCACATCCCCAGTGGGGTGTGTGCAGGAGGCAGCTGATGGATGTTTCTCTCTCCTCAATGTTTCTAACTATCCCTCCCTCTCCCTTCCTCTCTGTAAAAAATCAATAAAATGTATTTTTTTAAAAACACACACACACACACAAAACAATGGTAAGAAGCTAGAGGACCCACAGGCTCCCATGAAATTAAAAAGCCCGCCTGGCACAGGGAACCAGGAGCCCACAGACGCCAGTGCCGCCGTGACCCCGCCAATGGGGAGCCCCAGGCGGACCTCCTGTCCCGGGTCCTGTCTCTCGGCTCCCCAGCTCCTCACCGGGGACCACCCGTGGCCCGACACCACTCAGGGGGCAAGTTCCGGAACCACACCACCCCTAAGTGTTAGGGACGGCGTCTCGCGCCACCCCCCACGCCGCCCCGCCGTGAATCGGCCCTTTGTCCGGCGCCGACAATAAGACAGTTTGTAGCTTTTCGGTGCGTGGTTACAATGGCTCTGTGTGGGCATCAGTCATGGCGGCGCGTCTCTCACCGAGCCCGGTTCACAAGCTTTATCCCAGGCGTGCGTGTGCGTGTGCTCAGGAGGGAGCCCGGTCAGGAGCCCTGGCCGGGCGGCCCAGTGGGCAGAGCGCAGGCCTGCCGCGGACCGAAGGGTCCCCCCTCCAGGGGTTCGATCCGGGTCAAGGGCACGTACCTCGGTGGCAGGCTCCGCCCTGGCGTGGCCCTGGTCGGGGCGCGTGCAGGAAGCAACCCATGGGTGTGTTTCTCTCCCATCGATGTTTCTCTCTGTTTTTCCCTCTCCCTTCCACTCTCCCTGAAAAATCAACGAAAAAAGTATCCTCAGGTGAGGATTGAAAAAATAAAAATAAATAAAAGAGCCCTAACTAACCGGTGTGGCTCAGCAGATAGCTTGTCGCCCTGCGGACGGAAGGGTCCCGGGTTCGATGCCGGTCAAGGGCATGGACCTTGGTTGCGGGCACATCCCCAGTGGGGGGTGTGCAGGAGGCAGCTGATGGATGTTCCTCTCTCATGGATGTTCCTCTCTCTCTATCCCTCTCCCTCCCTCTCTGTAAAAAATCAATAAAATACATTTTAAAAAAAGATAGAAAGAAAGACGGAAAGAAAGAAAGAAGAAAGAATGAAAGCTGGTAAAGGGTTCGGTGCTACCCGAGATTTCAGGTCCCCATCGGGGTCGGGGGACCACGGGGACCCTCCAGTCAGCTAGCCCAACACTTGCCTGCACCTTGAAGCCCCTTGGGGTGGGCCCCCAGGCTCCCCAAGTTCTCTGTGAGCCTGACACCCATCTTCCCGGGACTCCCCCCGCTCCTCCGCCTTCCCCCGGGCACCCCACCTCGAAGTCCTGGAGGGCGGCCCTCTCCCTCCCCATCAGGCAGACACCCCTGCGCTCCAGCACCCCATTTTCCCACGAGTTTTAGGTTCACACACACGCACGTGCATGCACGCACACTCATGCACACGCTCACACGCACAAACATGCACCCACGCACGCGCACACGCTCACACACACAGGCACGCACACGCACACACACACGGGGGACGGAGAGGGAGGAAGCCGGTGGGGGGCTCGGGTCTGACTTCGCTCTCCAGGGGGTACGCACAGGGTGGGCAGGGAGCACACACACACGCACACACGCACACGCACACACGCGCACACACACTCACACACACACGCACACACACGGGGGACGGAGAGGGAGGAAGCCGGTGGGGGGCTCGGGTCTGACTTCGCTCTCCAGGGGGTATGCACAGGGCGGGCAGGGAGCCTGCCGGGCCCACGGGCCTGAGGACCTGGAGTGACCCCTGACCCCGGAACCCCCCTTTTCCCGGGGGGCCCCTTTATGTATGCATTCATTCTGTTTGTGGGTCAGTCCTCACCCAAGGTTACTTTTGCATCGGTTTTTAGAGCGAGTGGGAGGGATGGAGAGACAGAGAGAGAGAGAGAGAAACGTCGATGAACGAGAGACACATCCATGGATGGCTTCCTGTGTGAGCCCCCAACAGGGGCCAGGGAGGCAGCCTGCAACCAAGGGACGCATCCTTGTCTAGGAATGGAACCGGGACCCTGCAGTCCACAGGCCGACGCGCGACCCACGGAGCCACACGGCCGGGCTGGGAAGCCCCTTTGAGGGGACGCTGGCCAGCCTAGAGGAACCCCCAGATGAGGAAACGGAACCCCTGGTGTTCCCCGGAACCCTGTCTGGGAACACAGCTTCGAGACCACCCCGGAGACCACGGGGGGCACCTGGCTCGGCCATGAGGGCGGCAGCAGCTTGGGTCTTCTCTTGGCCGCACCCCCTGCTCCCCCAGACATCGCCGGGGTCCAGATGCCCGGAGGCCACACCACGCTGGCCTGTGTCGGGGTCAGGCCCCGAGTCCTGCTCCAGGGACCCCCAGATCTCCCTCCCCCCCCCCCCCGTCCATGCCCCGTCTCCCCCGGGTGTCTGACACGGCCTGGATGGACAGGAGGGCCCGCACCTCCGAGGGCTGAACCCCCACGTGGGCCGGGCGACCCCACCCAGACACAGGCGGGGCCAGAGGTCACGGGCAGAGCCGAGCTGGAGAAGGGAGGCGGGTGCCCAGACGGAAGTGGGACCACAGGGTCCCCGTTCCCTCCCGCCGTCCCCGGGGCCCCTCCAGCCTCAGGCGATGGATGCATTGCCTCTTCCGGGGGCACCTGCCCGGCAGGGGGCACCCAGCTGGCCGGCCACGCTTCTCTCGGCATTGCCGGCCTGGTCTCTGGCCAACCCTCCATTCCCAGAATCCCCGGATTGGGAGCTGGGACCGGTCCCTGGTCCCTGGTCCCTGGTGCCTGGGGCGGCCCAGCCCCATCGGCCATGACTGCAGCCTGGTTCCCACCCCAGCTCACCTTCCCCTTTTTCTCCAAGACGGAGCCTTAACTCCCCCGCCCGCCCGGCACCCGCCTGGGCTGGACTCCGGGCGCCCTCGGGGCCTCCGCCTCCCGGTCCCCTGGGCGGGCACTGACCCTCCAGGTCATCTCCGGCCCCCGGCCCCTCCTCCTGCGACTTCTGAGCCAGGCGGAGCCTCCGAACTCCCTTTCGGGTGCGATGCCACCCGCCCGGACCCCCAGAGGCCGCCAGGCCCAGCCCGGGAGGGGCCCTGGAGGAGGAGGCGTCTGGCTCGGGCCTGGGGGCCTCAGCGGCCTCCACGACCCTGGAGACACCCCCCTGGCCCTCCATGTCCCGGATCCCCTTCCTTTCCCGGCGAGAAGGGGTTAGCGCCTCGGGGTGGGGCTGGTGGCGGGGCCCCGGCCCCCTCCCCAGGCGCCGGGGCCTCGGGGTCAGCCACCCTCCGCCCTCCGCGGGCTGGGCGCGCTCGGGCCTGGCGCTTTCGCCCCGTCATGCCCCCTGGCGCGGGGGCGAAGGGGCCGGGCGCGGCGGGCAGGGGATCCCCCCTCTGGCCTGTGCCCGGTCCCCCGCCCCCGCCGAGCCGAGAGGGAAGAAGGGAGGGAAGAAGGGAGGGAGGGAAGGAGGGAGGAGGGAGAGCGGGGCGCGCGCTCCCGCCAGGTCCCCATGGGCTGTGTAGGCCCCGGGCGCCCGGCCCGGCCCGTTAGGCGGGGACCCGGCTGCCCGAGGCGCTGCGGGTGGAGACAGACAGGTCGGGGCCGGCCCCCGCGAACCCCGCGCCCCCGCCCCGCGCCCCCCGCCCCGCGCCCCGGGGGCCCCCGCGCACCGCGATCACGTTGACGAAGGTGGTCTTGCCCGAGTACTGCAGCCCGACCAGCGTGAGCTCCATCTCCTCCTTCCAGAAGAGCGCCCGGAACCAGTCCAGCAGCTTGCTGAACAAAGCCAGCATGGTGGCCGCGGGGCGCGGGGCGCCGGGCTCTCCTCCGGGGCCGCGGGCTCTCCGCGGGGCTGGGCGCGCGGGGCTGGGCGCGGGGCGACTCCGGCCCGATCGGCTCGCCTCGCCGCTGGGTGTGGCCTCGGCGCCTCCTCCTCCCCCCCCCTCCGCCGCCGCCTCCTCCTCCTCCGCCGTCGCCGCCGCCGCCGCCGCCCCCCGCGCGCCCGGAGCCGGAGCCGGAGAGCCGGGGCCGCGTCCTGCTCGCGCCCGAGCGCGCGCGCCTGGCTCCCCGGAACGGGGCGGGGCGGGGCGGGGCCGGGGCGGGGCGCGAGGATTTGGTTTCATTTGTCCCCCCTGGCCGGGCTGGCACCCCATTCCTCCCCAGAGGGTGGTGGGGAGGGGGTAAGGGTGGGGGAGCTAGGGGGGGTGCGCTCCCCGGAAAACGGGAAGGCGTGTCCGGGTGGAGAGGGCGGCTCACCCCTTCCCAGGACCCGCCCCCCCCAAGGCCATACAGGGCTGGAGTGGTTTGGGATTAATTCTTTATTTAAAAAATGTTTTTTATTGATTTTTTTTTTTTTTTTTTTTTTTTACAGAGAGGAAGAGAGAAGGATAGTTAGTTAGAAACATCGATGAGAGAGAATCATGGATCAGCTGCCTCCTGCACGGCCCCCGCTGGGGATGTGCCCGCAACCAAGGTCCATGCCCTTGACCGGAGCAGAACCTGGGACCCTTCGGTCCGCAGGCAGACGTTCTGTCCACTGAGCCACACCGGTTTCGGCTAATTCTTTATTTTTATGAATATGTTTGTACAATATTTTCTTAAAAATATATATTTATTTTTATTGATTTCCGAGAGGAAGGGAGAAGGGGGGAGAGAGAGAGAGAGAGAGAGAAACGCCCATGATGAGAGAGAACCATGAATCGGCTGCCTCCTGCGGCGAACGCCCCACCCTGGGGACGGAGCCCACAACCCGGGCGTGTGCTCGGACCAGGAATCCAGCCCTGACCTCCTGGGTCCTAGGTCAGCGCTCAACCCCTGAGCCACACCGGCCAGCCGGGCGGGTGGCAAAGCACAAATGTCCCGGTGCACGTGGAGGCCGAGCCCCCGCCCCGCCCCGGCTGCCCGGCTGGGGTCTGCTGGAACGCAGCTCCCCTGACGGCCACCGGGGGCACTAGAGGCAGCAGAGGAGTGGCCAGCGGTCAAGGCCCGGAGCCTGGCCGTGGTCCTGGCTGACCAGGGTTTGGTGGCCACACACGCTCCCTGAGTTTCGAGGTCCCCTTTCTCCTGACGCACCGCCATCCCGGGCCTGGGGAAGGGGGCGCCTGGGCTGGTGGAGGGCGCCAGGGGTCAGGGGCTGGGCTCCCCGGGCAGCTGGGCGGCGTACAGGGCCAGCGTGTGGTGCAGGAACTGGTACTGCTCCGCCGTCTGGATCATGCCCCCCCTGTGGGGGCAACGGGGCCATGAGTCCCGAGGCAGCCCCCTGCCCCTTCCCGTCCCCCGATTCGTCCTCTGTGCTTCTCTCTCCTTCCTGCTGCTCCTCAGGCCTTCTCCCCCGTGGGAGACCCCTGCCCCTGGCGCGGGGCTGAGCCTGGGGGGCCGGGGGGCAGTGCCAAGGAGGGGCCGCCCCACCCTGGCACCTGCTCTCCCCTGACCAGCAGCTGCCAGGCCCCGATGCCTCCGGCCGGGCCAGGAGCACGCCACCAAGGCTACCTCTTCCTGATCGTCTTATTGTTGTTCTGGTTCATCCTCCCCCCTCCTCCCCGCTTCTCTGGGGTCCAGGGCTGGGTGGTCACGTGCCTGCGAGCACCCTGACCCCAGCACCCTGACCCCGGGGCCGCTCGGCGCCCCCGCGCCCCCACCTGTCCAGCCGCAGGCGGCACACGATGGCCAGGATGTCCACGTCCCCCCGCGCCTTCAGCTGCTGGCAGCCGATGTGGGTGGCGATGAAGCAGCCGGTGCGGCCGATCCCGGCGCTGGATGGAGCCCGGGAGGGCAGGGGGGTCACGGGGGAGCGGGAACCTGGCGGGGCTGGGCCCCCTGCTCCACCCCGAACCCCAGGGAAAGCGGCAGGAGCTGGCCCGCTCTGCGTGGGGGCTGGGGACGCGGGGCGAGGCAGGGGCCCCGGACCAGGGACTTTCTGACCCGCCTCCTCGCCAGAAGCCCCGTGAGGCCGCCCTTGGCCCCTGAGGGGGCGGGGCCAGGAGCCTGTGGGGGCGTGACCAGATGTCTGTGAGGGGGCGGGGCCAGGAGCCTGTGAGGGGGCGGGACCAGGTATCTATGAGGGGCGGGGCCAGGAGTCTGTGGGGGTGTGGCCAGGAGCCTTGAGGGGCGGGACCAGCTGTCTATGATGGGCGGGGCCAGGACCCCTGGGGGCTGGGCCAGGAGCCTGTGAGGGGCGTGGCCAGGAGCCAGTGGGCGGCAGGTTCATTGAGGGGCGGGGCCAGGACCCCTGAGGGGGCGGGGCCGGTACCTGCAATGGACCACGATGGGCCCCCGGCCGGCGGCCACCTCCGGGCTCTCCTCCACCTCGGCCACCAGGCGCAGCAGCGGCCCCGCCGACTCCGGGGTCTGGTGGTCGGGCCAGGCCGAGAACAGGACGTGCTTCACCGCCCGGCACTCCTCCTGGAGCTGGCGGGGCACCGGGGGCGGGGTGAGGGGAGGACAGGGCCGCCTTCCCCCCTGGTGCCCGGAGGGCGAGGCCCGGGGACCCGGGGCGGTCAGGGACCCCAGCGGGAGGCCAGCTCTCCTGCCCGTCACACTCATCCCGCCGGGAAGAGACGCCGGCCGGTGCGGCTCAGTGGGTAGCTTCGACCTATGGCCAGGAGGTCAGGGTTCGATTCCCGGTCAGGGCACAGGCCCGGGGTTCAGGCTCCATCCCCCGTGTGGGGGGTGCAGGAGGCAGCCGGTCAGCGATTCTCTCTCCTCATGGGTGTTTCTCTCCCTCCCTCTCCGAGATCAGTGAAGTGAGAACAGGGGAAAGGCTGGAGGAGTGACCCTCGGCTCCCAGGAGAGCCCCCCGCCCCGGGTCCCGGGCCGGCACCTGCACCGTGAGCCGCCGCACGGTGTATTCCGGGAGCTCCCGCTCCTCCTGCAGCCGGACCCGGAAGGGGCCGTACGAGTCCTCGTCCGCGGGCCAGTAGTGGACACATTTCTAGGAGGGAGGGGCTGGGAGTCAGGGGGAGGGCCGTCAGCCGGGGCAGGGCCAGGGCAGCGGACAGGGGAGTGGGTCCCCTGCCCACCCCACCCCCTCCCTCCCTCCCACCCTCCCCTCTCCACCCTCCCCTGCCCACCCCACCCCCTCCCTCCCTCCCACCCTCCCCTCTCCACCCTCCCCTGCCCACCCCACCCCTCCTCCTCCCCTCCCCTGCCCACCCCACCCCCTCCCTCCCACCCTCTCCTCTCCACCCCTCCCTCCCCTGCCCACCCCACCCCCCCTCCCTCCCTCCACCCTCCCCTCTCCCCACCCCCCCTGCCACCCCACCCCCCTCCCTCCCTCCCCTCCCACCCCACCCTCCTCCCACCCTCCCACCCACCCCCTCCCTCCCTCCCACCCTCCCCGGCCGCTGGATGCTCACCAGCTCCACCGGGCGCATCTCAGGGACTTTGAGACCCGCACACTGGGCCTGCAGACCCGTGCCCTCAGCTCCGGGGGTCTGAGCTGCCCCAGGGGTGTGTGTGTGTGTGTGTGTGTGTGTGTGGTGTGTGTGTGGTGTGTGTGTGTGTGTGGGTGTGGGGTGTGGGGTGTGTGTGTGTGTGTATGTGTGTGTGGTGTGTGTGGTGTGTGGTGTGTGTGGTGTGGGGTGTGTTGGGGTGTGTGGGTGGGTGTGTGTGGTGTGTGTGGTGTGTGTGTGTGTGTGGTGTGTGTGTGTGGTGTGTGTGTGGGGGGGTGTTGGGCGGCGGACGGGCTCTGCTCCCACCTCCTCGCTCTCGCGCAGCTGCGTGTGGTGTGTGTGTTTGGTGTGTGTGGTGTGTGTGGTGTGTGTGTGTGTGTGTGTGGTGTGTGTGTGTGTGTGGTGTGTGGTGTGTGTGTGTGTGTGTGGTGTGTGTGGTGTGTGTGTGTGGTGTGTGGTGTGTGTGGTGTGTGTGGTGTGTGTGTGTGTGTGTGTGTGGTGTGTGGTGTGTGTGTGTGTGTGTGTGTGTGGTGTGTGTGGTGTGTGTGTGTGTGTGTGTGTGGTGTGTGTGGTGTGTGTGTGTGTGTGGTGCGTGGTGTGTGTGTGTGTGTGTGTGTTGGTGTGTGTGGTGTGTGTGTGTTGTGTGTGTGTGGTGTGGTGTGTGGTGTGTGTGTGGTGTGTGTGTGTGTGGTGTGTGTGTGTGGTGTGTGGTGTGTGTGGTGTGTGTGGTGTGTGTGGTGTGTGTGGTGTGTGTGTGTGTGTGTGTGTGGTGTGTGGTGTGTGTGTGTGGGGGGGGTGTTGGGCGGCGGACGGGCTCTGCTCCCACCTCCTCGCTCTCGCGCAGCTGCGTGAGCATCACGATGAGCGGGGCGCCCTCCTGCCACACCATCTCCCAGAAGTCGGCCACGGTGTGGGGCATGGGGCCCTGGGTGGCGATGTAGGCCTTCTCCCGCCCGGCGTAGCCCTGGGGACGGACGGGGGCTGAGGAGCAGCGGGAGGGGAGGCGGCTCCGGGGAACCTGGCTCTGCACACGCAGACCCAGTGCACACACAGACGCACGTGCACACAGAGGCATGCGTGCACACACATGCACACGCAGACCCAGTGCACACACAGACGCACGTGCACACAGAGGCATGCGTGCACACACATGCACACGCAGACCCAGCCGCACACACAGACGCATGTGCACACAGAGGCATGCGTGCACACACATGCACACGCAGACCCAGCCGCACACACAGACGCACGTGCACACAGAGGCATGTGTGCACACAGATGCACACGCAGACCCAGCTGCACACACAGACGCACGTGCACATGCAGACACGTGAGCACACAGACACGTGTGCGCGCACACACATGCACGCGTAGAATGCAGGGGTGCCCGCGCAGACACATGCACACGGTGGGTGGGCAGGACGTGGGCTCTGGAGCGAGGACCATCTGGCTCCACCCTGTCCTCTGCCGGCGGGCTGTGCCACCACCAGCAAGCGACGGCTCCCGAGAGCCTCAGTCTCCCCATCTGTGAACTGGGCACACCCCCCGCCTCGCCGAACACCGTGCAGGGGAGACGCACAGTTCCAGGGGGCCAGCACCCATCGGGTCTCTTTAACATGGGGCTCCCTCCCCGCTGCGCGCTCCCCGAAGGAAACAGGAAACCGCGCCTCGGCCTGGGCGGACAGCACGTGCCCCTGTGCGTCCTGCTCTGATACGGCCAGCCCTCCTCCCTCTGCCTCCTTCACCTGCTCCCCCGCTGGCAGGTAGGGATCCTGTTCCGGGTCCCAGCCTCAACCCTGCACCTGACCCCTGTCCTGCCACTTCAGGCCGCTAGAGGGCGATACCGCACAGGCAGGACCAGGGCCAGGTCGGGTGCTGGAGCCCAGCAGGTAAGGGGAGAGGGGGAGGGAGGAGGAGAGGAAGGGGGAGAGGGAGGGGGAGAGGGAGAGGGGAGATGCCTGCTGCTTGCTGGGGGGGGGAGCGCGCTGTGGGGACGTCAGGACCCGGGCCAGCCACACACACACACACACACACACACACACACACACCCCGCCCAGCAGGCCGGCCGGCCGGCCACTCACTCGGATGTAGTTGGCGTTGATGTAGTCGCCATCCTCCTGGCTCCGTGCCCGGCTGAGGCACACGCGGCTCTGGGGATCTGAGAGGTCAAGAGGCCAGAGGTCGGAGGTCAGAGGCCATCTGGTGACCTGGGAGCCCCGACCGCGGCAGGGCCGGAGGGAGGGGAGGCCGAGGTTACAGCACGGCCCCGAGCGGAGGGAGTGACTTGTTTTCTGTGTCGATGACACAGGGAGCGGGGGAGGGCAGGGTCAAGGCCGGCAGCTGATCGATGTTTCTATCTCTCTCTCTCCCTTCCTCCCTGTAAAAGATCAATAAAATATATTTAAAAAAATAAAAGAATATACTTTATTGATTTTTTTTTTTTTTTGAGAGGAAGAGAGAGGGATAGAGGGTTAGAAATATCGATGAGAGAGAAGCATCCGTCAGCTGCCTCCTGCACATCACTTACTGGGGATGAGCCCACCACCAAGGTCCATGCCCTTGACCGGAATCGAACCCGGGACCCTTCGGTCCGCAGGCCGACGCTCTATCCACTGAGCCACACCGGCCGGGGCTGCGGGAAGCTTGTCTGGGGGCCGGAGGTGGGTGGGTGTCCACCCGTCCTCCCAGGCCCAGGACGGTCCCAGGGGGATGCAGAGACCGGCTCAGAGGGAGGGAGGGAGGGCCCGCGGCTCTCCCGGTGCCCGCCTGGCTCTGGCAGAGGGCATGCAGGGCCTGGCACCGCGGGCAGAGGGGCCTTCCGTCTGGCGGTTGCGGGAGGGGGGGGGTGTACAATCAGGACCAGAGCAGGCTGCTGGCGCCTGGGAGACAAGGACCGGCAGGTGCCAGCCGGGCCCTCGGCACTGGGTGTGGCCGGGGTACGGGCGATAAGGCTGCTGCAGGGGGGCGGGCGGGAGGGAGGTCTCTGTGGCCTCCTGCTGCCTCTGAAAGGCGGCAGCTGCGGGTCCCAGGCCAGTCCAGCCCCAGCCCCGTGACACCCCCCCCGCCCCCACAGCCACAGCCCTTACTCGGCAAGATGGTCTTGTATCGGTCCTTGGAGGCGTGTCCTGGCACATCCAGCTCTTCGGGGTTGACGAAGTTTGGGGGGATCTTCTGGTGGCGGGGGGGTGAGGGGGAGACACCTGTGAATGGCCGGCACCCCATTCCCAGCCGGCTGCCCCCTGCACCCTTTTCTGGGGAGCTGGGGGAGCTGGGCCTGGCTGTCTGGCCCCTCCTGGCAGGGCCGGGTGAATGGGGGGGCAGAGGAGGAAGGTGGGGCCCCCTCCTTTTCAGAGCCCCAGGGTCATCTTCCCTGAGGGCCCAGAAAGCTGACCCCCCCTGACCCCCATGCCCAGGGCGGGGCGACCCCCGAGTTCTTTCTTTTTTAATGTTATTGGTTACGGTCTCACATAATTGACCTCATCCCCCCACTCCCATTCCAAACCCCTCCCCAGGCGTGCCCCCGCCCCCTGCTGTCCGTGGCCACTGGCCTGGCCCATAGGCACGCACACAGGCCTCGGGCTGATCTCTGCCCCTGACCCCCGCCCTGCCCAGACCCCCGTTCTCACCAGGAACTCCTCCTCCAGCTGCCGGGAGCCGGGCGGCTGGTGCTGCAGGGCCCAGCGGGTGAGGGGGCGCCCGGCCGAGCGCAGGAAGTGCAGGGTCACCTCGCGGGGGGTGTTCACCGCGCAGATGGGCTCCACGGCCCCCAGCGACCGGACGTCCAGCACCAGGGCCACGCTGGAGCCCCGCCTGCAGGCAGGGGGCGGGCCGTGAGCCGCGACGGGCGGGCGGACGGACGGACGGGCGGGCGGGCGGACGGATAGGCGGGCGGACGGGCTGGCGGGCGGGCAGATGGGCGGGCGGGCGGACGGACGGACGGACGGGCGGGCGGACGGACGGGCGGACGGATGGGCGGGCGGACGGGCTGGCGGGCGGGCAGATGGGCGGGCGGGCGGACGGACGGACGGCGGCTCCCTTTGCAGCCCCCCCCCCCCGCCCCGTCGCCCGGCCCCTCCTGTCCCCCCACCCGGGGCCCAGCGGGTTCCAGGGCTGCGGCCCCCCCTCAGGGCTGCTCCCCAGAGCCGGGTGGCGGTGACCCCAGCTGCTCACCCCGCCGCCACCCACCTGGCCCCCTCCCTGCCTGGTCCCCAGGGACCCACAGGTCTCGGACCCGAGACCTCCCCACCGACCCGGGACAAGGGCAAGGTAGACAGGAAATGGTGCCCCACACGTGACATGCAAATGGCATGCAAATGGCATGCAAATGACACGCAGATGAGGCCATTGGGTTTCCTGCCCAGAGTGGGGGGCGGAGGGGACAGGGGGGCTCAGGGCCAGGAGGCCCCCCCCAGGCAGGCTCTCACCGCTCCTGCAGACGCACGTGCTTCTTGGCGGGGGCCTGGGCGGCCGGAGGCTGGGTCATGGCTGCCCCCCGCGGGCCTGGACCATGCTGGGCGGCCCCAGCCGGGGCAGCTCCCTGGGCCGCGAGATTCGCCTGCAAGAAAGGGGCTCCTGCCGAAACCGGTGCGGCTCAGCGGACCCAAGGGTCCCGGGTTCGATTCCGGTCCAGGGCATGGACCTTGGTTGCGGGCACATCCCCAGTGGAGGGGGGTGCAGGAGGCAGCTGGTCAATGTTTCTCTCTCATTGATGTGTCTAACTCTCTCTCCCTCTCCCTGCCTCTCTGAAAAAAATCAATAAAATATATTAAAAAAAAAAAAAAAAAAGACAGAGCCCCAGGCTGCTGACCGTCTGCCTTGGGGGGGGGCAGGAAAGGGTCCCTGGCCCAGGCTGCCTTCCGCCCTCTGCCTCCTGGTTTCCCTGGCGTGCGTGCATGTGCGTGCACGTGTATACATGTGTGTACATGCGTGTGCACGTGTGTGTGTGTGTGTGTGTGTGTCCCTGTCGCCGTGGGAAGCAGGTTCTCCGCGGGGCCTCGGGGCCGCCAGCGTGAGAGGAAGGGCAGGAGGAGAGAAGAGATTGTGGGCGAAGATAGACAAGTGTCCAGGAGGGGCCCAGCCGAGCCGAGCGGGCAGGGGGGACACGGGGGCTCCCCAAGACCGAGGTTCGGGGTCCCCGGCCGGGCCCAGGTGAGTGGCGAGAGGAAGCACCGAGCGGAGCTGGGTGAGGACGGGCAGGGCCGGCACACCACTGCCGGCACCTGTCAGCCGGGCCCCGGGAGGCCTCGTCCCCGAGCAGACCCTCTCCTCACGGCCGGCAGCCCCCCACGTCACCCCCCGATCCTTCTGGCCTCGGGTCTCCTCCGGGGAGGGAGACCTGGGGGTGCTCCTCCCTCCACGGCCCATCCCCCCCGGCTCCTGCCTCCCCAACCGTCACAGGAAGTGGCCTCACGGGGCCGACCTCAAACCCCGGGGCCGGGCGGAGAGGGGTGCAGAGGTCTGGGGCCCCTGCCTCCTGGGGGGCTGTCCCCATCCTCCAGGGCCGGGGTCGTGACCTCTGAGGGGTGTGTGTGGGGGGGGGAGGATGGGGGGCTCAGAGTCCCCAAGGCCACAGGGGTGAGGCTGGGAGGGCAGAGCAGCCTGTGCAGACAGGAGGGGTGCAGAGCGGCTCCTGGGCTCTGCCCCTCCCTGCAGACCCGCCCCTCCCCCTGCAGGGACCTCCTCTCGGTCTGCACCCATCTCCCCGCCGGGCCCCGTGGAACCCAGAGTGAGACCCCCTCCGAGACCCCCTCGCCCGTTCCTGCCCCCCTGAGCTCCCCTCCTTCTGGACTCACCGGAGCAGCTGTGCCCCCCGCTGGCCGCCTCTGGCTGGCCGTCTGTCTGTCTGTCGGTCTGTCTTTGAGGCGAAGGAAGCTTCGGGAGCCAGCTTCCTCCCTCAGCCCCTCCTCGCCGCCACCCACGCACACCCAGCCGCCGGCCGCCCTCCCGACTCCGCCGCCAGGGGTCGGTGCCTCCCGCCGGGCCCCTGGGCACAGGCGGGCAGCGAGCGTCCCCCGACCTCTGCCCCGGACGGGAGCCCATGGCCCGGGCCCTCCCAGCTCCCCCGGCCGGTCCAGCCCCCGCCTGCTCGCGGGGGGCGGAGGACCCCGGGGGGCGGCTGCTCGGGGACCTTGGCCCTCGCCCCTCCCGGAGTGAGGAGCTCAGGGGCAGGGACAGGCTGGGACTTTCCAGAGCAGAGGGGATGGGCCCCCAGGGTCACCCCGGGCCCCATGCCACACCCCGCCTCTGGTCAGCGATGGGCCGGCCACCGGGAGACAGAGACAGACGGCTCATAGGAGGGCCTGGGGGCCTCCCAGGACTGGGACATCCACTCAGAAGGCTTATAGCCGGGCCGGCGTGGCTCAGTGGTGAGCGTCGACCCATGAACCAGGAGGTCAGGGCTGGATCCCCGGTCAGGGCACATGGGCCCGGGTTGCGGGCTCGATCCCCATTGGGGGGCGTGCAGGAGGCAGCCAATGGATGATTCTCTCTCATCCTTGATGTTTCTCTCTCCTTCTTGCTTCCCCTCTGGAATCAATGAAAAAAATATTTTTAAAATATAATAATATCCCTTACTGGTTTAGCTCAGTGACAGAGCGTCGGGCCCGTGGGCAGAAGGGTCCCGGGTTCGATCCCCGGTCAGGGCACATGGGCCCAGGTTGTGGTCTCAATCCTCAGTAGGGGGCCTGCAGGAGGCAGCCGGTCCATGATGCTCTCTCCCTCTCCCTGTCCCTTCCCTCCCTCTCTCCCTCCCTCCCTCGTTCGTGCTCTTCTGGAGGTGGTTCCCCCCCAGGGGGGCAATCAGAGCTGGGCAGTAGGTGGTACCTGAGACTGGGGTGGGGACAGGACCCCCTGGGTACCGGGGGGAGGCACCCCGAGCCTGGCCTCTGCCTCCACTGCCCCCCAACACCCTCCCGTCCCGAGGGTTACCTGAGACCAGAGGGGGGGCGGGGGGCTGGGGGGAGGGCACCCCACTGGGCCTCGCTGGTGGTTGCTATGGGGAACGGAAGCTGGGGGAGCCCAGGGCGGGAGGAGGAAGTGGGGTGAGGGTGGCCGTGTCCCCATTTCCACGGCCGAGCCCCGAGGGCTGTGCGCTCCCCTCACCCCACTAGGCCGATCCCACAGCCGTCCGAGGGGCAGGACCGAGCTCTCAGGCAGAGAGCAAGGGGGGGGGGGCAGGAAGGATGGAGATCCATCTATCTATCTATCTATCTATCTATCATCTATCTATCTATCAGCTGAGGATATTCTTCCATTGATGCTTAGAGAGAGGGAGGAAGAGACAGGGGAAGACAGAGAGAACCGTCTAGCGAGAGAGACACAGGGATGGGAGGCCTCCTGCAGGCGCCCGGGGCGGCCAGGGCCGGGCGGGCCCGGGGAGGAGCCTGCCGCCCAGATGTGTGCCCGGGACCCCGCCCGCAGGCAGATGCTCTACCCGCTGAGCAACCCGCCAGGGAGGGCGGGCCCGGATGCTCTGGTCTCCCGGCAGCCCGAACCGAAAGCTGCCCCAATCCCACTCCAAAGGGGGAGGCGGTGGGGTGTCCGGCTGGGCCTGCACCCCCGGCCCCCCTCCCGCCGCCCCCCCCCCCCCGAGGAAGCCGTGGGGTGCTGAGGCCCCGAGAGGCCCCGGGGGAGAGGATGTGGTTCGTCTGAGGGCCTGGCTGGCGGGGACGAGACTCCGGCTGTGGGGCGGGTTCTGCTGAATGGAGAGGCGGGCGGGGCGGGTGCTGGGTACCTGTCTGCAGCTGCTCCGGGGCCCACCCCACCCCCACCCAGCTGCTCCGGCCGGCAGGTGTGCTGTCCTCAACAGCCCCCCACTCCTCCTGGGGAGGCTCTGAGCCCCCCTGAACCCTCCCCTTAGATCCCCAGGCAGCGTCTCCGCCCACATCCCTCCTCCCTCCCGCCCTGGTTCAGGCGGCTGCAGGGACCTGTCGGAGGAGCCCTAGGGGAGGGGGTCCCATGGGGCAGGGGGAATGGGGGTCCTAGCCTCTCTCTCTCTCTCTCTCTCACATCAGCTCCCCTAGTTGCCCTCCCCAGGCATCTTTGAAAGAGCACGCATATGCATGCACACGCACACGCGCACATGCGCACACACGCACACACACACAGCAGGAAAATCTGCTGAGTCTGCAGACGGTTTTGACCCCTCCAGTGCAGGGCCCGGGGGGCAGGCAGCTCTGAGGTCTGGGGCAGGAGGTGCAGGGGAAGGGCAGGCAGCCGGCTGGGCTGAGCTGCGGGCAGCTGAGCTGTCCTGCCAGCCCCAGAGGCTGCGTGGCGACGTTTGATCTCTGGAAGGATAAATAGAGGTGTTTTTTTTTTAATTGTTTTTATTGATTTCAGAGAGGAAGTGTGAGAGAGAGAGAGGTAGAAGCATCTGTGATGAGAGAGAAGCATGGACCGGCTGCCTCCTGCACCCCCCCTCCCCCACTGGGGATGGAGCCCACAGCCCTGGCCTGTGCCCTGACCTGGAATAGAACCCTGACCTCCTGGTTCCTAGGTTGACCGATGCTCAGCCACGGAGCGGTGCTGGCTGGGCCTGGCCTGGGTTCTTGGGGCGTCCACGCGTGCCTGTGGGTGCATGCACAGTGGGGTCTGGGGGGGCTCAGGTGTCCCCGAGTCACATGCCCTGCCCTCGGCCCCCATAGGGCTACACGCAGGCGCAAGAATCCGTTGCCACCAGGGAGGGGTCCCGCAGGAAGGTCCTGGAGGACTTCCGGCTGCTGGGGTGGGGCCAGCAGGTGCACATCCCGACCGGCCGTGAAGACCTTGAGTGCATGGGCACCCCTGCAGTTCCCCAGTTTGACCACCAGATGGCATACGTTCTCCTCCCAGGAATGACCCTTGTGTGTGTTGGTGTGTGTTGGTGTGTGTGTTGGTGTGTGTGTTGGTGTGTGCGTGCGTGTGTGTGCGTGTGTGTATGTATGTGAGTGTGTGTGTGGTGTGTGTGTTGGTGTGTGGTGTATGTGTTGGTGTGTGTGTGTGTGTGTGGTGTGTGTGTTGGATGTGTTGGTGTGTGTGTGTGTTGGTGTGTGGTGTATGTGTTGGTGTGTGTATGTGTGTTGGTGTGTGTTGGTGTGTGTTGGTGTGTGTGTTGGTGTGTGTTGGTGTGTGTGTTGGTGTGTGTGAGTGTGTGTTGGTGTGTGTGTTGGTGTGTGGTGTATGTGTTGGTGTGTGGTGTATGTGTTGGTGTGTGGTGTATGTGTTGGTGTGTGTGTATGTGTGTTGGTGTGTGTGTTGGTGTGTGTTGGTGTGTGTTGGTGTGTGTGTTGGTGTGTGTGTTGGTGTGTGTTGGTGTGTGTGTTGGTGTGTGGTGTATGTGTGTTGGTGTATGTGTATGTGTGTGGTGTATGTGTTGGTGTGTGTGTATGTGTGTTGGTGTATGTGTTGGTGTGTGTGTTGGTGTGTGTGTGTGTGTGTTGGTGTGTTGGTGTGTGTGGTGTGTGTTGTGTGTGTGTGTGTGTGTTGGTGTGTGTTGGTGTGTGTGTTGGTGTGTGTGTGTTGGTGTGTGTGTTGGTGTGTGGTATATGTGTTGGTGTGTGGTGTATGTGTTGATGTACGTGTATGTGTGTTGGTGTGTGTGTGTGGTGTGTGTGTTGGTGTGTGTGGTGTATGTGTTGGGGTGTGTGTTGGTGTGTGTGACTGTGTGTTGGTGTGTGTGTTGGTGTGTGTGTGTGTGTGTGTGTGTGGTGTGTGTGTGGGGGAGTAGGGTGTCCCTGGGGCCACCCTGGCTGGGGAAGCGGGGGGACCAGGCCCTCAAGCGCCCCGCTGGCCCCTGCTGGTCCCCAGGGTGTCCACTTGGTCTCGCTCTCGGCAGAGAGGGCTCCCCGCGGTGGTCACTCCGCATCTTCCTCTCCACAAGCCCCCGGGCAGCGTCCTCGGAGCGGCCACCAGGCGGCGCTGTGGGCCGCAGGGCTCTCAGGGGGACCCTGGCGTTGGGGACACACACACACACACACACACACACACAGGGACACCCCGTGTTTGTCCCCATGAGGAGTACGTGCTGGGCTTCCCCCAAGGGCGGCCCCTACCCCAGTTCTCCAGCTTCCCCGTTTGCAATGTGTGTGTTTTTATTTAAAGATTTCAGAGAGGAAGAGAGAGGGAGAGAGGAATAGAAACAACAATGGTGAGCTGCATAGCCTAGAAATGTCCCCCCCCAAAAAACAAAACAAAACAAACAACCAAGAACAAAAACCACGAGGATGGCCCTAACCAGTGTGGCTCAGTGGCTAGAGCATCAGCCTGCGGACTGAAGGGTCCCAGGTTCGATTCCAGTCAAGGGCATGTGCCTTGGTTGCAGGCACATCCCCAGTAGGGGGTGTGCAGGAGGCAGCTGATCCATGTTTCTTTCTCATCGACATTTCTCTCTATTTCTCTCCCTTCCTCTCTGTAAAAAAAATCAATAATAAAATATATATATATATATATATATATATATATATATATATATATATATATTTTTTTTTTTTTTTTTTTAAAAAAAAAAGAAAGAAAAGAAAATCACACACACACAAAAGTAAAGATTTAGGGCGAAGCCACAGCTGCCTGAAGCTACCTGTGGTGCAAAAAGAAAAGAGAAAGGAACCTCGGCGATGAGAGAGGATCAGGGACCGGCTGCCTCCTGCGCGCTCCCCACCGGGGATGGAGCCCCCAGCCCGGGTGTGTGCCCTGATCGAACCCTGACCCCCTGGTCTATGCTCAACCCCTGAGCCAGGCCGGCCAGACCGGAGGGCCTCCTCCTGCCCCCTGTGCCCCGGGGCCGGTCCTGCAGGACCGGAGGCTCTGAGAGCGCCCGCCGGCCCAGACAGCGCGGGCCCCGGAGCGGCTGCCCCGGGCCCCCCGCTGTTTCCTTTCCGGGAGGGACCTCCTGCCAGCGCCGCGGGGAAGGAAGGCGGGCAGGGCGCGCCGGGCGCACGGAGCCTGCTGGCTCCTCCTCAGCTCCTCCTCCCTCCCCCCCTCCCTGCCCGGCGCCCGCAGCCCGGAGCGCACTCGGCGATGCCCACGCGGCCGCGCTGACGGCGGGGTCCCCGCGCCCTCCCGGCCCCGAGCAGAGACACCGGGCGCCCGCCCTGCGCCCCGGGGCGGCGGGACGGCGACGGTCCAGGGCCCGCCCCTCCCGCTGCTCCCCGGTGCCCGCCGCCAGGTGCCCGCCGCCGCCTCGATGCCCCGCGCGCGCGGGCCGTGGCCGTGGCCGTGGCTGTGTCTGTGCGCCCTGCTCGGCGGCACCGGCCCCGCGCCCGCCGCCTGCCCCGGCCCCTGCCGCTGCCGCGGGGACGGCGTCCTGCTGGCGGCCGACTGCTCGGAGCGGGGGCTCTCCGCGGTGCCCCCCGGCCTGGCGCCGCTGACCGCCCACCTGTGAGTGCCCGCTCCCCGGGCGGGCGCCTGCTGGGGGGGCGCCTGCTGGGGGGGCACCTGCTGGGGGGGCGCCTACTGGGCGGGCACCTGCTGGGCGGGCACCTGCTGGGGGGCACCTGCTGGGTGGGCGCCTGCTGGGGGGGCACCTGCTGGGCGGGCGCCTACTGGGCGGGCGCGTGGGCATGGGCATGGGGAGGCTCTCCCCGGGGGGGCGGGGCTGGCCCCTGGGGACCGGCCGGACAGGAGGAGATTCGTGGGGGTGGGGGGAGCTCCAGCTGGGGGAGAGGTGGGGGTGTGCGGGGACCTGGACCCTGAGCTGGAGGGACCTGCTTGGGGGGCCCCGTCTCCTCCAAGACGGCCCCAGGGCGCCTGCAGGGGAGGCTGCCTGAGCAGAGGAGCAGGAGGAGGAGGAGGGGGAGGAGGGGGAGGAGGGGGAGGAGGAGAGGAGGAGGAGGAGGAGGAGGAGGAGGAGGAGGAGGGGAGGAGGAGGAGGAGGGGGAGGAGGAGGAGGAGGAGGGGGAGGAGGAGGAGGAGGGGGAGGAGGAGGAGGGGGAGGAGGAGGAGGAGGGGGAGGAGGAGGAGGGGGAGAGGGAGGAGGAGGAGGGGGGAGGAGGAGGGGAGAGGGAGGGGGAGGGGGATCAGGGGGAGAGGTAGCAGGAGGAGGAAGAGGAGGAGGAGGGGGAGGAGGAGGAGCGGGAGGGGAAGGAGGAGGAGGGGGAGGAAGATGATGATGAGGAGGAGGAGCAGGAGGAGGAGAAGGAACAGGGAGAAGAGGAGGAGGAACAGGGGGAGGAGAAGGAGGGGGAGGAGGGGGAGGAGGAGGGGGAAGAGGAGGAGGAGGAGGGGGAGAAGGAGAGGGAGGAGGAGAAGGAGGGGGAGGAGAGGGAGGAGGGAGGAGGGGGAGAAGGAGGGGAAGGAGGAGGAGTAGGAGGGGAGAGAGGAGAGGGGAGGAGGAGAAGGAGGGGGAGGAGGAGGAGGGGGAGGGGGAGAAGGAGGAGGAGGGGGAGCAGGAGGAGGAGAAGGAACAGGGAGAAGAGGAGGAGGAATAGGTGGAGGAGGAGGAGGGGGAGGAGGGGGAGGAGGAAGGGGAAGAGGAGGGGGAGGAAGGGGAGGAGGAGGAGGAGGAGGAGGGGGAGGAGGGGGAGGAGGAAGGGGAAGAGGAGGGGGAGGAGGGGGAGGAAGAGGGGGAGGAGGGGGGGAGGAGGGGAAAGAGGGGAGGAGGGGGAAGAGGGGAGGAGGAGGGGGAGGAGTGGGAGGAGGGGGACGAGAGGGGAGAAGGAGGGGGAAGAGAGGGGGAGGAGGAGGGGGAGGAGGGAGGGGGAGGGGGAGGAGGGGAGGAGGGGAGGAGAGGGGGGGAGGAGGGGGAGGAGGAGGGGGAGGGGGGAGGGGGAGGAGGGGGGGGGGGAGCGGAGGGGGGAGAAACCAGTTTTGGCCATGGGCCATCGGAGGTTTTGGCCGGCATGGGGCGCGTGCGTGAAGGGGACTCGGCCGCGGGCAGCAGTCCCGGACGGGCTTCCCCCCGAGCCTGCGGGCCGGGGGCTCCGGACGGGGTGCCTCCCGCCGCCCGGGGCAGGAGGAGGGGGTGCAGACGCATTCCGGGCCAGGCACCCCACGCCCACCCTTGCTCTGCGGGCAGGAGCGGTCCTGGGTTCGGCCCTGCCCTGCCCTGCCTGGGCTCCTGCAGCTTTCTCAGAGGGCAGAGGGGCTGGGACCGGCTGTCCGTCCATCTGCCTGTCTGCCTGTCCGTCTTTCTGCCTGTCCGCCTGTCCGTCCGTCTGCCTGTCCATCTGTCAGCCTGTCCGCCTGCCTGTCCGCCTGTCCGCCTGTCCGTCTGTCCCGGGGCGGCCCTGAGCTCTCTGCCTTAGTCCCTGGGGACCTGGGAGCAGGAGGGAGCCGGAGGGCTATCACCAGAGCGGGCATGTCTGCTGGACCAGGGGGACAGGGTGCTCGGTGCCAGCGCATCCTGGGTGGGGGGTGAGCTGCTCTGTGCCTCCCTGGGCCCTCGGTCCCCGGACGCCGCTGAAGCTGCTGCTTCTTCTTTTAAAAAAATGTTTATTGTTGATGGCATTACAGACAGCTCCACCCCCCTTCCCCCCCTACCCCAGCCCCTGCCCCCAGGCCTTCCCGCCCCTGGCCCGTGTCCCCGGGCTGTGCCTGGGGGTATGTAAGTTCTGTGGTTTTTCTCTTCCCGTCCCCCAGCCCCACGTGGGGTGTCCGTCTGGTCCCGGCTCCTGGCTCCGGCCTCACTGTGCGGCTTGTGCTCCTGAGAGTGGGAGGGGGGCCGAGGCGACGAGGGGATGGAGGGGGGCGGGAGCAGGGTCTGTGCAGGAGCCGCTGGCTGTTCCCTACAGGCCTCCGGGCCCCTTCCCTCCTCCTCAGCGAGGCGGCCGTGCCCGCTCTGGCCTGGCCCCCGGAGGCCTGGCTCCTGGCGGGGAGGGTGCAGGTTTCCTGTGACCCCGTCCCCTCTGCCCTGGCCTCCAGACCCCGGTTCCTCCCCAGCTCTGCCTCCTGCTGGGAGTCAGCCAGCTCCTCAAAGCCTCAGGACCAGGTGGTGTGTCTCTTTAACATAAAAAAAAAATGATTGATTTCAGCCCTGGCTGGTGTGGCCCAGTGGGCAGAGCGTCGGCCTGCAGACTGGAGGGTCCCCGGTTCGATTCCGGTCAAGGGCACAGGCCCGGGTTGCAGGCTTGATCCCCCGTGTGGGGGGCGAGCAGGAGGCAGCCGATCCAGGATCTTCTCATCATGGATGCTTCTCTCTCTCCCTCTCCCTTCCTCTCTGAAATCAATACAAATGATTAAATGCTTAAAAAAAATATATTGATTTCAGCTGAAACCGGTTTGGCTCAGTGGCTAGAGCGTCGGTCTGCGGACTGGAAGGTCCCGGGTTCGATTTCAGTCGGAGGCATGGACCTTGGTGGCGGGCACATCCCCAGTGGGGGGTGTGCAGGAGGCAGCTTGTCGATGTTTCTCTCTCATCGATGTTTCTGGCTCTCTATCCCTCTCCCTTCCTCTCTGTAAAAAATCAATAAGATATATTTTAAAAAATTATTGATGTCAGAGAGGAAGGGAGAGGGAAAGAGAAACATCCATGATGAGAGAGGATCACGGACCGGCTGCCTCCTGCACGCCCCCCACTGGGGATGGAGCCCGCAACCCGGGCCTGTGCCCCGACCGGGAATCGAACCCTGACCTCCTGGTTCATAGGTCGATGCTCACCACTGAGCCACGCCGGCCAGGCTTCCCTTCCTTCCTGATGGATTCTGACAGCCCCCCCCGCAAACTTGGGACCTGCGAGTCTAACCTCGGAGGTCCCCCCCCGTGGCTGTGCCCCCAAACTTCTCTGGGCCCTCGGTGTCCGCGTGGGAGAGGCAGGGAGAAGCCAGACGGAGGCCGGTCTGGGGGACACGGGGTGCCCTCAGGGCGGCAGGTGCTGGGGAGGGAGGCGAGGGGGCAGCCCCAGGCCCGGGCAGAGGGAGTGGGCACTGGGGAGGGGGTGATTCCAGGAACCGGGTTCTCGGGAGGGGGCAGCCCCCGGGGGCGGCTGGAGGGGGGGAGCGCGCGGGCGTGGGGGGGGGGAGCCAGCACTTGGTTCAAAGCAGAGGCCGGAAACGGCCGGAGGCACTAGAAAAAGGAAGCGTCTGGGGCTGGCAGCGCGGGCAGGGGCGCGGCCGGGCGGGGCGGCTGGCGGAGGGGAGGAAAGCCTGGCTTGGGGCAGCTTGGCCCCCAGGCCGGCCCGCTCCCCCCGCCTCCCCCGCGCCCCCCTATCCCACCACCGGCTCAATCCCACGGCCCCACACACGCCCAGCCCCTCCCGCCCTGGCCGGTGCCCAGGGGCAGAGGCGGAAGACGGGGCCGCGCCAGGGTGCCGGGCGGGAGGTGAGCCGGCGTCTCTGGGACGGCCCCTGGGCCCCTGAGCCTGTCTCGCATCTCCGCTTCGGCGTCTTGATGGTGGAAACTCGGGCGGCGTGCACCTGGCAGGGGGGCGGGGAGGGGCCAGGAGACAAAGACTGCAAAGCCGGGGCCGGCCCCGCACTCCTGCTCCCCAGGCCCCGTGGGTGTCATCCCCCACATGTGAGCAGCGGAGGCCCCGAAAGGGACTATCGGGGCTGCAGGGACCGGTGGGCCTGCCCTCCTCCCTCCCTCCCTCCCTCTCTCCCTCTCTCCCTCTCTCCCTCCTTCTTCTTCCTTTTTATAAAAAAAAAATATTTCTATTGATTTCAGAGAGGAAGGGAGAGGGAGGGAGAGAGAGAGAGAGAGAGAGAGAGAGAGAGAGAGAGAGAGAGAGAGAGAGAGAGAGAGGGAGAGAGGGAGACATCCAGGATGAGAGAGGATCACGGACCGGCTGCCTCCTGCACGCCCCACACTCCGGATCAAGCCCGCAACCCGGGGCCTGTGCCCCGACCGGGAATCGAACCCTGACCTCCTGGGTCCTAGGCCGACGCCCAACCACTGGGCCACACTGGCCAGGCCTCGGTCTTTCTGCGAAAGCCCATTCCACTGACCTCCAGGGCGGGAGGCCTGTCCCTGGCGGCTCTGCCCCGGGCCCCTGGGCCCCTGGGCTCCTGGACAGGAAGTCCCCGTCCCCCCTCCCCCCTCCCAGGGGCGCCCGGACGGCCGGGCACCCCGTGGGGTGCTTCCCGAGGAGGAGAGACCCCGGCTCCTGGGTCCCTTCGTCCGAGAGCCCGGCGTCCCCCCAGAAACAGAGTTTGGGGGTCCGGGAATTGGTGTCCTCCCCGGACGCCCGCGGAGAGCCAGGTGGGATGGGCACTCGGGGGGGGGCGGTGCCCCGAGGGGCCCGTGGGGTCACCCCTAAGGGGCTGGGGCCTCGGGCTGGCAGCTCACTCTCAGGGGAGAGGGCTGAGGACGGGGATCCCCCGGGGGAAGGTGTGGGGGACCGGGTCCCCCCTGTTAGACATCCAGCCAAACGGCCACGGACCCCCTGACGCAGCGGCTGCCGGAATCGGGCCCCCCCCCCCCCCCCCGGTGCTCGCTGCTCTCGCGGTGCACACAGAGGAGGGGTCCCCGGCTTCTAACGAGGACTCAGAGGTCCCCCTCCTTATTGTCCAACTGGGAGCAGTCCCGGGCCCCGGAGAACGCCCAGGATGCCAGGAGGGCAGCAAGCAGAGTTATTTTGGAAGCAGGAGAAGGACACGGAGGAGCTCAGGCTGGCACCGCGCCCCCGGAGCCAGGCCAGAGCGGGCACGGGCGGGCGGGCGGGCGGCAGCGGCAGGTGGGGGCTGGGCCTGGCCGCTGTGATGGAGGCTCCTGAGCGCCCGGGCCCCCCAGCCTCCTCCTCAGAGCCCTGCAAGGAGGCCCCGGCTCAGGGAGCGTCCAACCTGCGGCCAGGCCCTCCGGGCCGGCCGGCCGGTCGTGAGAGCAGGACCTGGAGCCGGGCCGGGATGGAGGCTGTGCGGGCTCCCGCCTCCCCATGGCTCCCACACCGATGGAGGGGGCAGAGGGGCCACCGTCCTGGCTGAAGCCGCCGCCCCGGGCGTGACCGGCCTTCCAGGGAGGGGCTAGGGGGACAGGGAGGCCCATTCCGGGGGCCCAGACTGACCTCCCCAGAGAGGGGCCTGGCCGAAGCCGGAAATGGCCCCAACCAGAGGCGGCACCTGCCACGTTTATTCTTCTTCTTAAATAAATATATATGTATTATTGATTTTTTTTTACAGAGAGGAAGGGAGAGGGACAGAGAGCTAGAAACATCCATGAGAGAAACATCCATCAGCTGCCTCCTGCACCCCACCCCCTCCCCACTGGGGATGTGCCCGCAGCCAAGGACATGCCCTTGACCGGAATCGAACCCGGGACCCTCCAGTCTGCAGGCTGACGCTCTACCCACTGAGCCACACCGGCTTCGGCCATTTATTGAATATATAGGTGTGTGTATGTATATATTTTATTTTATTGGTTTCAGAGAGGAAGTCTCTGAAGCAGTGGCCAGGGCACAGTGCCCGGGGGGAGCCCGGTGTCCAGCCCCACCCCTGCCCGTCCCCGCTGCCCCCGGACTCGGCCGCCGCCTCAGCGGGAAGCTGGCTGCTCCCTCCCGGGTTGCACACAGGCCAGGGAGGGGGAGGCACGTGGAGGCGGGGGGGCGGGCAGACCTTTCCCTTCCTTGGAGGAGCCGGGAGACGGATGCCGGATGCCTCCGGCCGGCCGAGGACCGGGGCCAGGGATCCCAGATCAAAGGGAGCCGCCCTCGCGGGGCCGGCAGGTGGCGTCACTGGGGCAGCAGCTGGTGC
Organism: Pipistrellus kuhlii; assembly: GCF_014108245.1. Lineage (NCBI taxonomy): Eukaryota > Metazoa > Chordata > Mammalia > Chiroptera > Vespertilionidae > Pipistrellus > Pipistrellus kuhlii. Next base: position 96,230 of record NW_023425579.1, read on the forward strand.
CTCCCCTGGCAGGGCTGACCCGGAACGCCCTCCCCTCCCCTCCCCTCCCCGCTCCGGCCCCACCCCCGCAGTGCCCTGGGCTCTGGGCGCTGAAGGCAGAGAGGGAGGGATGCCAACCGGGCGTGGGTGCCCCCTCCGCCCACCGTAGGCACCGCTGGGCTTGCCCCACACACCCGTACCCGCCGCTCAGCCCTCACCGTACTCCCTTACGAGGAACCATGACATAAGGTAGCTGTATCTTTAAAAATATCAATAGATTTAAAAATATATATATTTTTAATTGATTTTTTACAGAGAGGAAGGGAGAGGGAGAGAGAGCTAGAAATGTCGATGAGAGAGAAACATCGACCAGCTGCCTCCTGCACGCCCCCCACCGGGGATGTGCCCGCAACCAAGGTCCATGCCCTTGACCGGAATCGAACCCGGAACCTTTTCATCCGCAGGCCGACGCTCTATCCACTGAGTCACACCGGTTTCGGGGGGGAAAAAAAAAAAGATTTTTTTTAAAATTGAATTCAGAGAGGAAGGGGGAGGGAGAGAGAGATACGTAGAAACATCGGCTGGCCCACACTGGTGTGGCTCAGTGGATGGAGCGTCGGCCTGGGGACTGAAGGGTCCCGGGTTCCATTCCTGTCAAGGGCATGGACCTTGGTTGCGGGCACATCCCTGGTGGGGGGCGTGCAGGAGGCAGCTGATCGATGTTTCTCTCTTATCGATGTTGCTAGCTCTCTGTTCCTCTCCCTTCCTCTCTGTAAAAAAAAAAAAAAAAAAAATCGATAGAATAGAGTTTAAAAACAAAAGAAACATCAGCTGCCTCCTCAGAGGGCAGTGTCCTCCGGGCAGGGGACCAGCCAGCAGGCGGGTTCCTTGCTGTGGGCTGGGCCCCGGCGAGGCACGTGGCCAGTGGGGAAACTGAGGCAGGGGGAGGCGACGCCACGTGCCCTCCAGAGTCCCAGATCTGGGACCACAGAGGCTGCAGGGGGTCCGGCGGGGGGTCTGCCCGGGGCGAGGGACACGTCTGTCCTGAGTGGGAGCACACACACACACACACACACGCACGCCCTCACGTGCACAGCCATGTACAGAATGTCTGTGCACACATATAAGCGTGTGTCTGGACACATGTGCACGCACATACATGTAACCGCACACACGTGCACCTGAACACACGTGTACATGCACACACTGGCGGCTGGGCCTCCAGACGTGGCGCGTGCAGCCGGGGAGCCGCCCGTGGGGCGGCGGCCGCTGTGCGGGCAGGGCAGGTCCCTCCGTGGGGCGGGGCGTGGGCAGGGAGGGGAGAAGGGCCCAGAGCCGCCCCCCAGGGCGTCTGCGGGGAGGGTCTCCTGCCCCCCACCCTCCAGCACCCCCCCACCCCATCGCGCCTGCTCCTGGTCTCCATGGCGACAGGCCTCGCCCGCAGCCTGGGTGGTCCGGCCGCCGCCCAGGCTGAGGCTCTGAGAACATTTTCCTGACGCTCAGCCAGAATTCCCGCTTCCCGAGCCGGGCCGGGCTCTGCCCCCCGCCCCCCGCCAGCCTCGCCCACCCTGTCCCCCCCACCCCCCGCCCCCACCCCCGCCAGCCTCGCCCGCCCTGCCCCCCCCCACCCCTGCCCCCACCCCCGCGGCCCGTCCGCCGGAGGCCGGGGCTGCGAAGGTGCCCCTCACCCCCCGCCCTGCAGTGCAGCCCGGAGGCGGCGGGGCGCAGGCCCAGCCCAGGGGGGCCGGGCCCCTCGTCCAAACCTGTCAGAATCCCCCCGACAGCGGCAGAGCCTGAGCTGCCGACGCGGGCCTCCTGCCGCCACACGGCCTGTGCAGCCGGCCCGAGCAGCAGCGTGCGTGTGCGCACGTGTCCGCGCACATGTGCACATGCATGCTTCCCGCACATGATTACATATATGTGCATGCACACACATGTTCAGAAGCATGATCACATTCACGAGCACGTAAACATAGTCAAACACACGTGTGTACATATTTCCACACGTGTGTGCATTCGGCACATGTGTGTCGGTGTTCACGATCACACACATGCACACACAACAAATTACATACATACACGTGTGTATATATGTGTATACACGTCTATATACATGTGTGTTCTGAACAGGTGTGTACGGGTGAGGGTGTGTGTGTGCATGTGTGTGTGTGCTCCCAGTGGTCCTAGGAGGACGGGTGGATCCGGTGGGAGCCCAGGCCTGGGCATCAGCTCAGTCACAAATTGGTCTCCAGAGGCAGCGTCACGGAGCGTCCCGGGTAAACTGAGGCACTGGGCGGGCCGAGGCCGCACGGGCTTTCCCGCGGGGGGGGGCATCTCCTGAGCTCCTGCTGTGATCTGCAGAGGCTTCCAGAAAGCTTGTGACTGAGCAGTGGGACACGCTGAGGTGCACACGGGCAGGGACACGCGTGCCCAGCCCCCGCAGACGGGCACACCCCAGCACTGGTGCAGCCCCAGACGTGCCCCTCGTCAGCGTCACCCGTCCCTGTGGCCGAGCCGATGCCGCTCGGCCCACCTCCCGGGGGCCTATCTCAGACCCCCCCTTCCAGGGCACCTTCCTGAGAGGCCAGGCAGGCCCCCCCGGAGGCCCCATAGAATGACCCCCCAGGACGACCCCCCAGGACGACCCCCCAGGACGAAGGGGGACCCCCGCAGGGCCAGTGGCCCTCACTGCTCCTGGCATCGGCCGGAGGACACAGCGGGCAGCCTCCTGCGCCTCCCGTCCCAGATCCACCTCCTCCCGCCGTCCTGGCACCGCCTCACCCCTTTCCTTTTGAGCCTGAATGGGGCTCCCCGCCCCCCTCTGTCCCCCCCCTCCCGCCCCGCAGCGGGCGGTGTGTCTCAGGCAGGATGTGGGGGGCCGGGCCTCCCCGGGGAGCAGTGAGGCCGCGGGGCCGGGGGGGGGGGGGGGCCTGGAGCCACATCAGAGCTCGCGGGCGGCCCCTGGGGGCAGCTGAGTGATGTCCTGAGTCACGGCCGGGCGGCTCCTGTGGAGGCATGCCGGCCGGCGGCTCCGGGTAAACACGGGAGGGCCGCTCTGCTCTTCCCGCCCGGCAGGGAGGTCCTGGCAGAACCTGGCGGCTGCGAGGGCTCCCCGGCCCCTCACACCCTCCCGAACCCGGGGCCAGCGAGGCCCCATCTCCGCTCAGCCCACCGGTGGCCTCTGGGGCGGCTGCTCGAAGCTGGCCGTGGGCACCGCGACCTTCCTCACCGACCTGCCCGTCTGCCCCGGGCCGGGAGGGAGCTGAGGGCCAGAGCTTCACGTGCCAGCCCGGTGTCCCACGCGCCAGCCCCGTGTTCCGTGTGCCAGCCAGTGTTCCATGTGCCAGCCCGGTGTTCTGCGTGCCAGCCCCGTGTTCCATGTGCCAGCTCAGTGTTCCGTGTGCCAGCCCGGTGTTCCATGCGCCAGCCCCGTGTTCCGTGCGCCAGCCCCGTGTTCCGTGTGCCAGCCCGGTGTTCCGTGTGCCAGCCCCGTGTTCCATGTGCCAGCACCATGTTCCATGTACCAGTCCCGTGTTCAGGGTGCCAGCCCCGTGTTCCGTGTGCCAGCCCCGTGTTCCGTGTGCCAGCCAGTGTTCCATGTGCCAGCCCCGTGTTCCATGTGCCAGCTCAGTGTTCCGTGTGCCAGCCGCGTGTTCCGCGTGCCAGCCCCGTGTTCCATGTGCCAGCCCGGTGTTCCGTGCGCCAGCCCCGTGTTCCGTGCGCCAGCCCCGTGTTCCGTGCGCCAGCCCGGTGTTCCGTGTGCCAGCCCCGTGTTCCGTGTGCCAGCCCGGTGTTTCGTGTGCCAGCCCCGTGTTCCGTGTGCCAGCACCATGTTCCATGTACCAGCCCCGTGTTCCTTGTGCCAGCCTCGTGTTCAGTGTGCCAGCCCCGTGTTCGTGTTCCGTGCGCCAGCCCCGTGTTCCTTGTGCCAGCCCCGTGTTCCGCGTGCCAGCCCGGTGTTCCGCGTGCCAGCCCCGTGTTCCGTGTGCCAGCACCATGTTCCATGTACCAGTCCCGTGTTCAGTGTGCCAGTTTCACGTTCTGAGTGCTGGTTCCATGTTCTGTGTGCCAGCTCTGTGTTCCGCGCGCCAGCCCCGTGTTCCGTGTGCCAGCCTGTGGCTCTGCCCTGCAGGGACCATCCTCCCTCCCTGGGGACTGCTGGCCAGCCCAAGCTTTATCAGAGATGGAACCCTGGAGACCAAACAGTCTTCCTTAAAATATATATATATATATACACACACACACACACACACATATATATATTATTGATTTTTTACAGAGAGGAAGGGAGAGGGATAGAGAGTTAGAAACATCGATGAGAGAAACATCCATCAGCTGCCTCCTGCACACTCCCTACTGGGGATGTGCCGGCAACCAAGGCACATGCTCTTGACCGGAATTGAACCTGGGACCCTTCAGTCTACAGGCCGACGCTCTATCCACTGAGCAACACCAGCTAGGGCCAAACAGTCTATTTATTTACTTATTTTTTGAACATATTTTTATTGATTTCAGAGAGGAAGGGAGAGAGAGAGAGAGAGGGGAGAGAGAGGAGAGAGAGAGAGAGAGAGAGAGAGAGAGAGAGAGAGAGAGAGAGAGAGAGAGACATCAGTGATGAGCGTGCGCTGGACGCCACCGGCCGGGGCCCAGGCTGCTCCCAGCATCCTCTGTGTCCTCTCCTCGCAGAGACCTGAGCATGAACAACCTCACCGAGCTGCAGCCCGGCTGCTTCCGCCACCTGCGCTTCCTGGAGGAGCTGTGAGTGGACGGGGGTGTGTGTGTGTGGGGTGTGGGTGGAGGATTGGGGGGGTCTGGGCACCTCAAAGGCTCAGAACAAGGAGCGGGAGCTGTTCTTTTTATTTTTATTTATTTATTTATTTATTTATCTATTTTTTAAAATATATTTTATTGATTTTACACAGAGAGGGACAGAGAGTTAGAAACATCGATGAGAGAGAATCATCGATCAGCAGCCCCCTGCACACCCCTCACTGGGGATGTGCCTGCAACCAAGGCACATGCCCTTGACCGGAATCGAACCCGGGACCCTTCAGTCCGCAGGCAGACGCTCTATCCACTGAGTCAAACCAGTCTCGGCCTGAGCTGTTCTTTTAAAAACATATATATTTAAATATACTTTTATGGATGTCAGAGAGGAAGGGAGAGGGAGAGACAGAAACATCCATGACGAGAGAGAATCACGGATCGGCTGCCTCCTGCACGCCCCCCCCGACCAGGGATCGAACCTGCAACCCGGGCCTGGGCCCTTGACCGGGAATCGAACCCTGACTTCCTGGGTCCTAGGTCGAGGCTCAACCCCTGAGCCAGGCCGGCCGGGTGGGGCAGGAGCCCGTGTTGTCTGTCTCCGTGGAAACGGGTCCCCCGTGACCAGCTCCCTTAGACCTGGACGGCCTCCCCGAACCCCGGTTTCCTCCCCTGCAATCGGGGGCCCCAGACAGGGTGACTGTGAGGATGGAGTGAGTGAGGCGGTGGGTGTGGCACCCATCCTCCCCCCCACCCCCAGGCTAACGGGGTCCCCTCCGAGGGCGCCCGCCGGCCGGCATCACCCGCCTCCGCCCTCTGCTCCGGCCCGCATCGCCCCCCTCCGCCCTCCGCCCTCTGCTCCGGCCCGCATCGCCCCCCTCCGCCCTCTGCTCCGGCCGGCATCACCCCCCTCCCCCTCTGCTCCGGCGCATCACCCCCCTCCCCTCTGCCTCCGGCCCGCATCACCCCCCTCCCCCTCCTGCTCAGGCCCGCCATCACCCCCTCCCCCTCTGCTCCGGCCCGCATCGCCCCCCTCCCCCTCTGCTCCGGCCCGCATCGCCCCCCCCCCCCTCTGCTCCGGCCCGCATCACCCCCCCCCCCCCCTCTGCTCCGGCCCGCATCGCCCCCCTCCCCCTCTGCTCCGGCCGGCATCGCCCCCCTCCCCCTCTGCTCCGGCCCGCATCACCCCCCTCCCCCTCTGCTCCGGCCGGCATCGCCCCCCTCCCCCTCTGCTCCGGCCGGCATCGCCCCCCTCCCCCTCTGCTCCGGCCCGCATCGCCCCCCTCCCCCTCTGCTCCGGCCCGCATCGCCCCCCTCCGCCCTCTGCTCCGGCCCGCATCACCCGCCTCCGCCCTCTGCTCCGGCCCGCAGGCGCCTCTCCGGAAACCACCTCGCGCACGTCCCCGGAGGAGCCTTCGCCGGCCTCCGCAGCCTGAAGATCCTGTGAGTGCGAGCGACCTTGACCCCGAGGCGCGACCTTGACCCCCCAGGCGCGACCTTGACCCGAGCGTGACCCTGGGGACAGAGGCTGTGGGGCGGGTTTCGTGCTGAGTCTCCGTCCGCCGCAGACGCGCCCGCCACCCCCCAGCTGCCCGGCCCCTCTCCGTCTTCCCTTCCATCCCCGAGGGCCGCTGAGTCCGTGACACGTTACGGTTTGCGAGCCCGCGGTTCATCGTACCCGCGATCACGGCAGCCCCGCCAGGAAGCACGCCGGCCTTCATTTATCTATTTTTAAAATGTGTTTTATTGATTTTTTTTTTTTTTTTTTTTTTACAGAGAGGAAGGGAGAGGCAGAGAGAGAGCCAGAAACGTCGACGAGAGAGAAACATCCACCAGCTGCCTCCCGCGCGCGCGCGCGCGCGCCCCAAACTGGGGATGTGCCCGCAACCAAGGTCCGTGCCCTTGACCGGAATCGAACCCGGGACCCTTGAGTCCGCAGGCCGACGCTCTATCCACGGAGCCAAACCGGTTTCGGTAACACACTGTCATTAAAAAAAAATTTACTTAGAATTGATTTCAGAGAGGAAGGAGAGGCAGAGAGAGAGAGAGAGAGAGAGAGAGAGAGAGAGAGAGAGAGAGAGAGATAACACCAATGATGAGAGAGGATTATGGGTCGGCTGCCTCCTGCACAAGCCGGCAACCAGGGCCTGTGCCCTTGACCAGAACCGAACCCAGGACCCTTCAGTCCGCAGGCGAACGCTCTATCCACTGGGCCACACCGCCCAGGTACCCATCCTTTTAAAACAATATATTTTTATTGCTTTCTGAGAGGAAGGAAGAGGGGGAGAGAGAGAGAAACATCCATGATGACAGGGAAACATGGATCGGCTGCCTCCTGCATGCCCCACACTGGGGACCCAGCCCTCAACCCGGGCCTGTGTCCTGACCGAGAATTGAACCCTGACCTCCTGGTTCCTAGGTGGATGCTCAGCCCCTGAGCCACGCCTGCCGGGCCTTTCTGACCCAGTTTCAGCAGAACCGGGGGTTCTGGCTCTCGGCCCTCTCGCCACCCACGTGTCTTTGCTTCTGCTCCATCATCCCCTGTGCTCTGCCTCACCCTGCCGTGGCCTGGGCCTGGGCCGGGCCGGGATCCCTCTGGGCTCCTGCAGCCCGGGTGCGAGAGAGGGATCAGGCCTGGGTGGGGTTCGAGGCTGGGGGTCCTCACACCCCTCCCCTCCCCTCTCTCCTCTCCTCGCAGGATGCTGCAGAATAACCAGCTGGGGGCGATCCCCGCGGAGGCACTGAGGCAGCTGCCGAGCCTGCAGTCTCTGTGAGTCCCCCCTCTGCACCCCGCTTTCCCTCTGCACCCCACTTCCCTCTCTGCACCTGCCTTCCCCTCTGCACCCGCCTCCCCTTCTGCACCCACTTTCCCTCCTGCACCCCTCTTCCCTCTCTGCACCCATTTTCCCCTCTGTATCCCGCCTCCCCCTCTGCACCCACTTTCCCCCCTGCATCCGTTTTCCCCTCTGCACCCGCTTTCCCCCTCTGCACCCCGCCTCCCCTCTGCACCCCGCTTCCCCCCCGCGTTCAGACGGCGTGCGCCCCGGTCCCCGAAGTCTCCGGGTGTTTGTTGTGTGTGGACTCCCGTGAGCAAACAGGAGGGAAGGCCCCAGGCCCCATGAGGACTGTGGGAACAGGACCTCCCTGGGTGGGGCCACCAGGGCGGCCTCCTGGGGCGCCTGGGGGATGGGGGGGAGGGTGGCGGGGTGCTGGGCGGGGTCGGCCGCCCCAGGAGGGGCTGTCTCCTCCCCGTGGCCTGCTCTAGCCCCCAGGGCTTCCGGGGGTGGGGTGGCCCAGACACCCACTTCCTCTGCCCCCGGGCGGGGCTGCGCGGAGGACGCCTCCGCCACCCAGGACCCGGCCACCCTCCGGGAGCCCTGCAGCGCCTCTCCCGCCCAGCGGGGGCGCCGTAGGGCAGAGTCTGCGTCTTTGAACCCCGAATCGCTGTGACCCCGAGAGGTCTCTCTCTAAAAGTTTACAAACGACAGAGACGTGTTTCTAACGGTTCTGGAGGCTGGAGGGCGGAGGGCGGAGGGGAGGCGCAGTCTCTGTGAGGATCGGAGGGGGATCGGAGGGGGCCCCGATCTGGGCTGGAGGTCCCCCCAAGGCCCGGCGGGTACGGTCAGCACCACCCAAAGCGCCTGAGGGCCCCCCCCCCCACCGAGGGTCCCTGGGGAGGCGGGAGGTGGCGGATGGCTCCCGGGCGGGGCTATTTCGGGCTCCGTGATTACAGGCTGCTGTATTTGGATCTCCCCGAGGTTCCGGGAGCTGATTACTACGTGTGTGTCTGGGGCAGAGGCTGGCCTGACGGGGGGTGGGCGCACGGCAGCCCCGGCCATGATGAGGGTCGAACACGTATCCATTCATCCATCCATCCATCCCTCCATCCATTCATCCATGTGTCCATCCATCCATCCATCCATCCATCCATATGTCCATCCATCCATCCATCCATCCACCCATCCATGTGTCCGTCCATCCATCCATCCATCCATCCATCCATCCATGTGTCCATCCATCCATCCATGTGTCCATCCATCCATCCATGTGTCCATCCATCCATCCATCCATCCATCCATGTGTCCATCAATCCATCCATCCATCCTTCCATCCATCCATGTGTCCATCATACCTCCATCCTTCTATCCCTCCATCCCTCCATCCCTTCAGACCTCGGACCCAGAACCTGTGTTTGAACAGGACCCGCCCCGCCGGCCAGGCAGTTAGCATGCTCGTAACCAAACTCGGGGCATCGCTGCTCTTCTGTGCGGAGCTTCTGGGCGAAGACCCCCTCCCCGTCTGTAACTGAGGGGGTGCAGAGGGGCCAGACTTCCTGTTCCTGAAAGGCCTGTAGGGTTGGTCACCAGCGCCCCTCGGGCCTGGGGACGGCGGGCGGGCTCGGCCCCCTCCCCCGGGCCCCCTGGGCCTTTTGGGGGAGCTGCAGTGTCTTCAGAATCCCGTTCCTCGGTCCCCGAGAGGAGCCAGAGGGGACGTGAGAGAAGGGAAGGTGGGACCACAGCCAGGAGGGGTGGGGCGACGCCCAGAGCCTGCAGCCCCCTCTCCCGGCTGCACCTCTGCCCGGGGCACCCCCTCCCTCCCCCCAGGCCCCCGCCCCGGGGAGCGAAGACGGGGGGCGGGAGCGGGGGGAGTGCGGTCTTTTTCGGGCCCATGAGTAATTTTCCACTCCTCCAGGAACCTTCGGGGCGTGGTGGCTGCCAGCCGCTGGCCGCCCGTGGAAATTCACACGGCAGCGGGCAAGGGCGGGCGGCCACCGACCACAGGACCTTCCACGTGGGAGCTGGAAGGTGGAGGTGGCCACCCGTCCCATCGCCCTCCCCCCCACCAACGGGGCAGCAAGGAGGGGTGACGCCAGGGTCCCCCAGGCCATGCTGCCCCGGCCTCTTCCCTCCGACCTCCTCTCCTTTTTTTTTAATCCTCACCTGAGGATATTTTTTTCCACCCATTTTATTTTTATTTTTATTTTTACATATTTTATTTGTAAAATTCTTTTACAGAGAGGAAGGGAGGGGGAGAGGGATAGAAAGTCAGAAACATCAGCCGAAACCAGTGCGGCTCAGTGGATAGAGCGTCAGCCTGGGGACTGAAGGGTCCCGGGTTCGATTCCGGTCATAGGGCATGGACCTTGGTGGCGGGCACATCCCCAGTGGGGGGCTTGCAGGAGGCAGCTGTTCGATGTTTCTCTTCCATCGATGTTTCTAGCTCTCTATCCTTCTCCCTTCCTCTCTCTGTAAAATCAATAAAAAATATATTTTTTTAAAAAAAGAACGTACTTTAAAGAAAAAGAAAAAGAAAGTTAGAAACATCAATGAGAGAGAAACAGTGATCAGCTGCCTCCTGCACGCCCCCAAGTGGGGATATGCCGGCAACCAAGGTACATGCCCTTGACCGGAACCAAATCTGGGATCCTTGGGTCCACAGGCTGGCGCGCTATCCACTGAGCAACACCGGCCAGGGCGAGGGCGGGATGCAGAGCAGGTGACAGATGCTGGCTGGTCCTGCGATGCCGCCCACGCCCTCCCTTCCCCTCCCCTCCCCTCCCCGGCCACCTCCCTCCTCACGGCTCAGAGTCTGGGACTTAATTACACCCTGACGCCGCTTGTTTGCCGAAAAACATGTTTATTTTGGTTCTGACTCATTGCAGAGAATTTAGAAAAGACAAAAAAATAACCAAAAGAGGGGAAATAAACATCACCCGCAGCCCTGCCACCCAGACGCAGAGCCGGTGTCTGCCCTGCGGACGCGCCCGCTCTGGCCACACACGCACCCGGGGGCCTGGCCCCGGTGCCCCGTCTCCGCTCTAAGTCGTTTTTAAACATTAAGAGGTCCCTCGCTCACACGGCGTGAGAGGCGGCTGTTCTGAGGGCGGACGTGCGGTGGTGGTCAGCGTGTCTGCAGACGTGCGAGGTCACATTTTTGAACCCCGGGGAGAGGTGCTCAGGGGGAGAATTGCAAGACCCAGGCTAAGGGGTTAGGAGTTGACTGGGAGCCCCAGGTGACTCTGAGCCTGGAGCTGGGGGTCAAGGTGTCTCCGGTCTGTGTGAGTGGATGGAAGGATGGGCAGATGGATGGAATGAAGGATGGATGGGTGGCTGGGACAGATGGATGACGGGTGGATGGACAGAGAGATGGATGGAAGGATGGATGGTTGATGGATTGGCAGATGGACAAATGCAGGGATGGATGGACAGATGAATGGAGGGATGGATGATGGATGGATGGATGGGAGGATGGATGGACAGATGGATGGATGGATGGATGGGTGGATGATAGAAGGAAGGTAGATGGATGGAATTATGGATGATGAATGGATGGACAGATGAATGGATGGGTGGATGATGGATGGATGGATGGATGAATGGACAGATAAATGGATGGATGGATGTTGGATGGATAATGGATGGATGGATGGATGGATAATGGATGGATGGATGATGGATGGATGGATAGATGGATGGATGATGATGGATGGATGGATGATGGACAGACGGATGGATGAATGGACAGATAAATGGATGGATGGATGGATGGATGATGGACAGATGGATGGATGGGTGGATGGGACATTGGGAAGCTGGATCAAGGGGATCCATAGCACACAGCTATAACCTTCCCAGTCCTCATTCTGGTCCCCAGGGCGCCGTGAGACCTTGGACAGGGGGAAGGAGGAACTGGGTTGTGGGAAGGACTGGGAGCCTGAGTCAGGGGAGCACCTGTGGCCTGGTCTCCCCGGGACCCTCTCCCCGCAGGGCCTACTGGGACGGGTCCTACCCGCCTCTGAAACACTGGGTGCTGCCCCGTCTCCTCACCTCTGACATCCCCGCCCCTTCCAGGGAGGCCAACGAGGGAACCCTGTCTTCCCCTTCCTCCCCCAACCACCGCCACCTGCCCGTGGCCAAGGGCAGGCGTCCAGGCCTCAGGAGCCACGGGGCCCGGCTCTCAGGCCGGCCGGGAGGGACCCGGACGGGAGTGAGGGGCCTGGTGGCGGGAGGCCCCCGGGAGGGGTGCGACGGTGGACTGTGGTCCCCACCCCGGGACCCCGTGGCCCTCCACCACAGCCTGCAGGGGCCGGGCTGTAGGGGAAGCTGGGGCTGGCTCCGCACACGGCCGCTCCTGTGCCTGCGCCCGGCGGGCGGGCAGTTACGTTCCTAGGTGGCTGCCGCCGAATCCACTCGAGGGCGGGTGCTCAGGTGTCACCCTTTGATGTGCAGCGAGCAGGGCGCTCCTTCCAGGCGGGCAGGCGGGCGCGGGCTCATCCGTCAATGCCTGGCAGGTGGAGGGCCGGGGGCTGGGCCCCTTTGTTTTCCGTCCCCCTTTGATCTATTGAAAAGGCTGCCGGAGCGGGGACTGGAGGGATCTCATCAGGTGGCATCAACCAGAACGGACATGCCCGGCCCGGCCCGGGTGGGTGGCTCCGGGGTGGAGCGTCGACCTGTGAAACGAGGTCACGGGTTCGATTCCCGGTCGGGGCACAGGCCCGGGGTTGTGGGCTCGATCTCTCAGAATAGGGGGCGTGCAGGAGGCAGCCGGTCCGTGATTCTCTCTCATCATGGATGCTTCTCTCTCTCTTTCTCTCTCTTTCTCTCTCTCTCTCCCTTCCTCTCTGACATCAAGAAAAAACACACCCTGCCCCAGCTGGTGTGGCTCAGTGGATAGAGCGTCAGCCTGCGGACTGAAGGGTCCCGGGTTCGATTCCGGTCAAGGGCATGTACCTTGGTTGCGGGCACATCCCCGGTGGGGGGTGTGCAGGGGGCGGCTGATCGATGATTCTCTCTCATCGATGTTTCTTTTCTTTTCTTTTTAAATATACTCCATTGATTCTCTACAGAGAGGAAGGGAGAGGGATGGAGCGTTAGAAACATCAATGGGAGAGGAACACCGACCAGCTGCCTCCTGCACACCCCGTAGTGGGGATGTGTCAGCAGCCAAGGCACATGCCCTTGATTTGAATGGAACTGAACCTCGGACTCTTCAGTCCGCAGGCCGACACCCTATCCACTGAGCCACACCTAGGGCAGGGTGTGTTTTTTCTTGATGTCAGAGAGGAAAGGAGAAGGGAGAGAGAGAGAGAAACATCCACGCTGAGAGAGAACCATGGACCAGCTGCCTCCTGCACACCCCCTCCTGGGGATGGAGCCCGCAACCTGGGCCTGTGCCCTGACCGGGAATCGAACCCTGACCTCCTGGCTCCTAGGTCGACGCTCAGCCCCTGAGCCACGTGGGCTGGACCTTCGGACCACCTGATCCTGGGGGACTTGGAGGGACAGAGCCACAGCCCTGCAGCCTCACCCCCAGCCCGGGGTGGGGGTGGGGGGTGGGGGGTGCAGGGGGGCCCTCGTGGTGAGGGGAGGCTGGTTCCCGAGCCCGGCGAGCCCTGACCGGCCGCGAGGCCCCCTGCCCGCCCGCCCGCCGTGTCGGCACAGGTCAGAACAGGAGGGTGTCCCAGGGCCCAGCCAGCAGCCCGGGAGCCGGGCCCACGTGGGGCGGGCGGGCGGGCAGGGGAGGGCTGCGGGGGTTGACTGGGTGCCAGGGCTTAATTGGCGTAATTGCTCTTCGCTTCCTGCCAAACCCCGTGCGTCTGGGCGGCTGCCCACCTGTGGGCGGGCGGGCGGGAGCGGCTCCCGGAGGCCTGGGGTCCCACGTGGAGTCTTCGAGGCCCCTCCGGCTCCCGTCCCGCCTGCCCTGGGGGACCAGGGACCCCGGGGCGGCCTGGACCCCAGCTCTGGCGTGCGGGAGCACCCGCAGGGGCAGCACCCCATCCTGCCAGGGCACCCCATCCTGCCAGGGGCAGGGAGAGAGTGGGGCGGCGTCTGGAGCCAGGCTGCAGACTCTGGGGTCCACACGGTCCCGGGGTCCTTGGGGGGGGGCAGGGATGTCCCTGGGGTGGCAGAGGGGGCGGGGAAAGAGCAGGTCCATTTGCTTGGAGAACCCCTTCACACGAATGCCTCCCTGGGTGGGGGGTCCTGGAGCCTCAGGGCCTTTGGGGGTGAATCCTGGGGCTCCCACCACTTCGGGGCCCCCATGGGGGGAACCTCCTCTTGGGGCAAGGCCTCCCCCTCACAGGCTGGTGCGTCTGGGCCCCGCGGCACCCACTGCAGAGGGCCCAGCCCAGGTGCCCGGGCCGGGACTCGAACCCTGACCCCCCGGCTCCTAGGCTGATGCTCAGCGGCTGAGCCGCGCCCTGACGGCCCCTCCCTCCCTCCCTCCCCCAGGCGCCTGGACGCCAACCTCATCTCCCTGGTCCCCGAGAGGAGCTTCGAGGGGCTGTCCTGCCTCCGCCACCTGTGGCTGGACGACAACGTGCTGGCCGAGGTCCCCGTCCGGGCCCTCAGCAACCTGCCCGGCCTGCAGGCCATGACGCTGGCCCTCAACCGTATCCGCCAGGTCCCCGACCTCGCCTTCCAGAACCTCAGCAGCCTGGTGGTGCTGTGAGTCCCCCCCGCCCCCCGATGGTGCTGTGAGTCCCCCCCGCCCCCTGGTGGTGCTGTGAGTCCCCCCCCCCCCCCCCGCCCCCTGGTGGTGCTGTGAGTGCCCCCCTCCCCCGCCCCCTGGTGGTGCTGTGAGTGCCCCCCTCCCCCGCCTCCTGGTGGTGCTGTGAGTGCCCCCCGCCCCCCGATGGTGCTGTGAGTCCCCCCCGCCCCCTGGTGGTGCTGTGAGTCCCCCCCCCCGCCCCCTGGTGGTGCTGTGAGTCCCCCACGCCCCCTGGTGGTGCTGTGAGTGCCCCCCTCCCCCGCCTCCTGGTGGTGCTGTGAGTGCCCCCCGCTCCGTCCGCGAGGGGGACCCCCCCACCCCGTTCACCCGGGGCCTGACAGCTGGCTTTTCGGCCTCCACCGGCCGGCGAGCCAGTTAAAACGGGGGCAGCCCGTGGTCCTAGCTGGTCCCATCGCTGTCCTGGATGGTTCTGCTCAGTGGGTAGAGCTTCGGCCTCAGAGACGGTGACTTCCGAAGCCCCTCTGTCCCTGGACCCGCGGGGTCACCCTGTCCACAGGCCGGCCTCCTCCTCCAGCCGCCGTCTGCCTGCCTCCCCCTTCCCCACACCCCGGGCTCGGTGCTGTGGGCGCCCGGCTCACCCGTCTCTCCTCCCACACAGGCACCTTCACAACAACCGCATCCAGCGCCTGGGCACCCACAGCCTCGAGGGCCTGCACAGCCTGGAGACCCTGTGAGTGCGGGCCGTGGTGTCATCCGGGGGCGGAGGGGCAGAGCGGGGCCGGGGCCGGGGCCGGGAGGAGGCGGGCAGAGGGAGGCCAGCGGGCCTGGGACGCCGGCATCTGGCTGCCGCCTGCTCCCCACACGCCTCTCCCTGGCGCCGTCCGTCTCTCCCGCGTGCAGGAGGCAGCCGATCCACGATTCTCTCTCACTGTGGAGGTTTCTATCTCTCCCTCCCTCTCCCTTCCTCTCTGACATCCATAAAAGGAAGGCATTAAGCCCTACCCACTGTGGCTCAGTGGACAGAGCGTCGGCCTGCGGACTGAAAGGTCCCAGGTTCGGTTCCGGTCAAGGGCATGGACCTTGCTGGCGGGCACATCCCCAATAGGGGGCGTGCAGGAGGCAGCTGATGGATGTTTCTCTCTCATCCATGTTTCTAACTCTCTCACTTCCTCCCTGTAAAAAATTTTAAAAAAGGAATTTTTATATATATATATCTATATCTATCTCTCTCTATATATATATAAAAGGAATGGTGCTGGCCTTACCAGGGCTGTGTGGACCCCCGGAGAGCTGTGTGGGACCTTGCCCTGCACCCCTCCCCTCTCCCAGCCTCTCCCCGAGCCCCGAGCCCCCCTCCTTGGCCGCCGTCTCAGTCACACCCCTTTCCCCCCTCCTCCAGGGATCCGTTCTCCCTCCAGCTTTGATCTCCAATTAAAAAGGGGAGGGCGTGTGTTCTTTGTTCTTTGTACCCCGTCCCCGTCCCCGGAGCGCTGGCTGGGAGCCTGCAGGGGCGGCCAGACATGGGGGGGGCGGGAGGCGGGGGGCAGGAAAGCGGGGCGTCCGACCCGTTCCCGGTGGTGTCCTTGGCGCCCTTCGCCGCTCCTCGAGGCTGTTACTGCCGAGCTTTCCGTGGGCACTGCTGGCTGGCACGGTGTCTCTCCCTGGGGCCGGGAATCTCTGCCACGGGGCCCCTCTCATCTCCACGGGAGGGGCGGGGGGATCGAACCCCCGCCCCCGGGCGGCCTGGCTCGTCTCTGGAGGGGCGTGGCCTGTGGAGGAGGGGCTGGGGCGGGCAGGAGCACGCAGGGTCACACCTGTCCTGTCGCCCGGGAGCCTTCGGGGCGCTGACCCCTGGATCCCACCCCCCGGAGCCACACACCCCTGACCAGACCCTGCTCCCTTCCAGGGACCTGAGCCACAATGACCTGCAGGAGTTCCCCGTGGCCATCCGGACGCTGGGCCGGCTGCAGGAGCTGTGAGTACCCGTCTCCCACCGCATGGGAACGGACAGGGCACTGACCCCTGGGCGGAGGGAGGGCCCGCAGGGCTGAACGGGACCAGCCTCCAGGCCCCCGCGGCGGGCAGCACCTTTTATTTTTGTTGCTGGTTTTTAAAATATATATATATTTTATTGATTTTTTTGCAGAGAGGAAGGGAGAGGGAGAGAGAGCTGGAAACGTCGATGAGAGAGAAACATCCATCAGCTGCCTCCTGCACACCCCCACCTGGGGATGTGCCCGCAACCAAGGTCCATGCCCCTGACAGGAATGGAACCCGGGACCCTTCAGTCCGCAGGCCGACGCTCTATCCGCTGAGCCAGGCCGGTTTCGGCGGGGCTGTTGCTGTTGTTAATCCTCACCGGAGGATATTTCCCCATTGATTTTTATTCTTATATATATATATTTTTAAATACACTTTATTGATTTTAGAGAGGAGGGAAGAGGGAGAGAGAGAAACATCTATGATGAGAGAGAATCATGGATCGGCTGCCTCCTACCTGCCCCCTACTGGGGATGGAGCCTGCAACCCAGGCACATGCCCTTGGCCGGAATCGAACCTGGAACCCTTTAGTCCAAAGGCTGACACTCTATCCATTGAGCCACACCAGCTAGGGCTTCCCATTGGTTTTTATAGAGAGGAGAAGAGAGGAGGAGAGAGAGAGGGAGAGAGGGAGAGAGGAGGAGAGAGGAGGAGAGAGAGAGGGAGAGAGGGAGAGAGGAGGAGAGAGGAGGAGAGAGGGAGAGGAGAGAGGAGGAGAGAGAGAGGGAGAGAGGGAGAGGAGAGAGGAGGAGAGAGAGAGGGAGAGAGGGAGAGAGAAGGAGAGAGGAGGAGAGAGGAGGAGAGAGGAGGAGAGAGGGAGGGAGAGAAACACTGATGGGAGAGAGACCCTCCAATGGGTTGCTTCCTGCACTCGCCTCTGCTGCTCTGGCCTCTGTCACCGTCCCATCGGCAATCCCCCGTGTCTGCCTCCACATCCGCGTCCTCACCGACCGACCGGCTTGTCTTCCAGCGGTTTCCATGACAACAGCATCCAGGCCATCCCGGAGAAGGCCTTCACGGGGAACCCCCTGCTGCAGACCATGTGAGTCCCGCCTCCCCCGGTGTCGGGGGGCTGGGGGGGGGGGAGCGGGACGACGGGAGGGGTGGAGGGGTGCCTGACCTGACCCCCTCCCTCCCGGGGGCTCTCCCCGGGGCTCCATGGGGAGGGGAAGGCAGGGAGCCGCCGCCTCCGCCGCGGTCCTGGCTGAGCCCATCCCACCCGGGGTCTCTTCCAGACACTTCTACGACAACCCGATCCAGTCCGTGGGGCCGTCCGCCTTCCAGGACCTGCCGAAGCTGCACACGCTGTACGCGGGGCCCCTGTCCTCGGCCCCCGCGGACCCTGCCTCCCCCCGCCCCCCCACCCTTTCCCCTCCCGCCAGGCTCAGGCGCCTCTGCACCCACCACCTCCCTCCTCGCGTGGATCCCGAACGGGCGCACAGGCCCTCTCCACAGCCAGGGACCTGGGCTGTCCGCTTTTTAAAAAGTATATATATATATATATCGCTGGAACCGGTGTGGCTCAGTGGATAGAGCGACGGCCTGCAGACCAAAGGGTCCCAGGTTCGATTCCGGCCAAGGGCATGCACGTTGGTTGCGGGCACATCCCCGGTAGGGGTTGTGCAGGAGGCAGCTGGTGGATGTTTCTCTCTCATTGACGTTTCTAGCTCTCTGCCCCTCTTCCTTCCTCTCTGTGGAAAATCAATCAAATGTTTTGTTTTTTTAAAAATATTTTTCTGTGGATATCAGAGAGGAAGGGAGAAGGAGAGGGAGAGAGAGAAATATCCATGAGGAGAGAGAATCACGGATCGGCTGCCTCCTGCACACCCCCCCACTGGGGATCGAGTCCAAATCCCGGGCCTGTGCCCTGACCGGGAACCAAACCGTGACCTCCTGGTTCCTAGGTCGGCGCTCACCACTGAGCCGCACCAGCCGGGCCGGCCGATGTTTGCCGTGCTGGCACCTGGATGCAGAGGCTGCTGCCTCCATCCGGGCTCCGTGGCTGCGTGGACCCGGCTCCAGGGCGGGGAGCCGGGCCGATGGCGGGGTGCAGGCGGGGGGCAGGGGTCCGTGGGGAGCCTCGGGGGCTGGGAGCGGCGAGGGCACGCTCCGGCCCGTCCTCAGAGCCGCTGGCTCTGCTTCCAGGTCCCTGAATGGAGCCTCCGCCATCGAGGAGTTCCCGGACCTCAAGGGGACCACCAGCCTGGAGACCCTGTGCGTGGCCGGTTCTCGGCCTGGGCCTCCTCCCGCCTCCCCCGCCCCCGTCCGCCGACCACCCCAGCAGCCCCTGCCTCCTTCTTTCTCCGGCCTCTTCCCCCCCGCCGACCGCCCCAGCAGCCCCCAGCCCCCTTCTCCCCCCTCCCCCCCCCCCGCCGACCACCCCAGCAGCCCCCAGCCCCCTCCCTCTCCACCCTCCCCCCCCGACCACCCCAGCAGCCCCTGCCCCCCTTCTTCCCCCCCTCCCTCCCCCCCCGACCACCCCAGCAGCCCCTGCCCCCCTTCTTCCTGCCCCCCTCCACCCCCACAAGGCACGGGGGG